>NW_017306783.1:14403-40099 GCF_000935625.1 Nanorana parkeri | reverse complement strand
TATATATATATATATATATATATATATATATATACACATACATACATACATACATACATACATACTATATTCATATTCATACATGTAATGTTCTTCCAAGCAAGAACATTTTATTTCAGTATGCCTCAAGAATGCTTCATCCAAACACATTCCTTGAGATCTCAGTGCTTCATCTAAACATCTAGCCAACATGGCTATCACAGTGATCACAAGGCCTATGATCTGCGTTGTCTAATGGCAGCTTGAGCACAGGTATTGTGCACATGCCTGGCATGTGTACATATATACATGCTCTGCAGCAAGGACCTTTTAAACATTCACGCAGAGCTGCAGTGCCTCTGACCGACTGACTACAATGGTCGGTGAGGAGGTGATTGAGGGTTCTTATGCAGGCTGAGCGCATGTGTGGTTATTAGGCATTCCCACTCTTCTGATAAGAAATTGCCTCACCATGGATGGCTAACACTGTTTCAGATAAGGTCAGCCTACCCTGAGAATGAGAAGTCTTGTGTAGTATAAGCAGCTAAAATATGAGGTACATGCACGGATTGTTGTAACAATACAATAAAGATGTTGGGTGGAGCATTGTTTGTCTGAATCAGGCAGATAGCATGAGCAAATATGGGATGCTTTTTCTACATGTTGGAAAATGTATCATATATACGATTTAAATATGTTATGTTCTGTCTTCTGATCGAAAACTGAATGCCATGTTCAGTGCCCATGCCTGAGCACTAATGCCCAGAGTTTGAAGTGTTAAAAAGTGAAACAAAATTATGAAATTTGTATTAAAAAACATACTAATATTTTACTTAATCGTTCAAATATAAACTACTAATGAAGACTGTTTTTCTTTCCAGTCATATGTGACCTGTATATTGGGACTAAAATATGTGGGTTTTGTAATTATCTGTTTTGGTGTTACCAACTCAATTTGTGCGGCAGTCTTTGGAAAAGTTGCTCAATATACTGGCAGAGTTCCATTATTTCTGCTTGGTAAGTATGCATAATGTCCTGTTTTCACATTATATATATAGATGTATATATATACACACACACACACACACGTAGAATTGTAACAATCAGGGGCGGACTGAGAACACATAGGGCCCCCGGGCAATATGAGATGGGGGCCCCCTTGTGCTCTGCCCATATACAAGCCCCACCCACATATACATTCTTGTGTTACAGAAATCATTTCTCCACACTATTGTCAAAACAGCAGCTCTATTCACTAAATGGTGAATTGCAGGGGAATTGGTAGGAGAATTACAAAATCTAGACAAATCAGGCGGTTTGAAAAATGAGCTATATGGCAGAATTTTTTTGGCTTGGCTATTTTGACAGAGATTCTTCAATTCTGCCAATCAATAGCCAAACCAGAAAAATTCTCCCATTTAGCTCACTTTTCAAATCGTCTATATTGGTCAAGATTTTGAAATTATACTGCAATTCTCCTACCAATTCACCCTTTAGTAAATAGATTTGTAAGTGTTTTAGTAGTAAAGTACGCACAGTTCAGGAGTATAGAACGCACAATTCAGGAGTATAGAATGCACAGTTCAGTGTAAAGATGAATGCAAAGATCAGTGTAAAGAACGCACAGATCGGTAGTAAAGAACGCACAGATCAGTAGTAAATAACGCACAGATCGGTAGTAAATAACGCACAGATCGGTAGTAAATAACGCACAGATTGGTAGTAAATAACGCACAGATTGGTAGTAAATAACGCACAGATCGGTAGTAAATAACGCACAGATCGGCAGTAAAGAACGCACAGATCAGTAGTAAAGGACGCACAGATCAGTAGTAAAAATGCAATAACGCAGAACTGTTCTATTGCAATACTTCTACACTACACTGGGCACCTGAAACATTATATAAAGATACAAATCAATACTTTATGACTAAGGGCCCAGTCACAATCCAGTGTGTTTATCCCACAGTCCTGTGACATTAACACACTGGACACACAGACTCTCCCCATGTCTGGGGGCGGGAGAAGGCAATTGCAAAAAATCATGCATGCCATTTCAATTGCACCGTCATGCCCCCTCCTGCCCCAGAACAAAGGAAGAGTCTGATTCAGGGCCCTGTCACACAAGCTCCGGTGCGTTTCAGCACTATTCGTTGCTGCAATGCATTGGGGCACATTCGGGCTAGCTTCCTGCATCCAGAGTTTGTTTTAAAAAAATAGTGCTTGGAGCATTTTTTCAGATCGCACTGAACTGGAACACAGACACTGTTTTGCCATGTGTCCGGTTCGGGCGATCGCACTGCGGGTGGTATACTTGGCTGCGGTCCCACTGAGTTCAATGCAACACCACGCCCCTCCCGCCCCGAACGCAGTAAGCCTGTTGGGATGCACTCCAGTGTGTTCCAGCAGCAAATCGTGCTGGAATGCACTGGAGCTGGTGTGAACTGATCCTCAGTGATCTAGTTCGTTCATGCCACGGGACTGTGAGATGAACGCACTGGATGGTGTGCATCTACCGGTAAATAGGAACCTATATGTGTTACATTCAATATATATATCAAAAAAAAGGGGGAAAGTGGGAGACTCCCTGCAGATGGATATTCAATTACCGGAAAAAGAATAATTAAGTTGGTATTTACTGCATTATAAAGATATATGGTCAGCAGATATTAATGATTCTGATATATCTAATATCATGTAGACTATTGCAAATTGATTCTCATACCCATACAAATACTATAGGTTAACCTCTCCAAATCTTCCTGACGAAGCCTCGGCGAAACACATTGAAGACTGGAGCAAGCACAGAATCATGGCTTAACTAATGATAAATAGAACAATTATGTACAATTAATCATGCAAATAAGATATGAATACAATGAGGGCAATGACCAATATATGAATTTATAATCATGGTTTCTGTGTGGGTTCCAGGGAGGTTATTTATGGTGTATACATCTATTTATGGTTTTTTATATGGATGAATTTTAGCATATTTATATGTATAGACATTATGAATTGAGTATATTAAAAATGGAATTTTATTATATATATGAATCAATTGACTTTATTATTGGATCAATTCCCTGCTATTCTCCAGTGGTCACCACAAAGCCCCTTTCTTTCTCTTTCCTCCTTTTTTTGATATATATTGCATAGATAGGGGTGGTGTCCCAGTTTGTGTGATGGTTCCTAATTTTTGTATTACATGTGTTACATTCAGTTTTGGCAGCACTTTCACACTAAGGGCCCATTCACACCAATTGCGGTGCGTTCCAGAGCAGAGAGTTTTCCAGGTCCTGAAGAAACAAAAAGCATCCCCAAACCAGAATATTTTTACCACCATGCTTCACAGTTCTTATTATGTTTTTCTCCGGAAATGCTTGAAATACTCTATTTGGTTTGCTGTAAACATGTCTACTGTTGCTGTGACCAAAAAAACTCTTTAATTGATCAGTTTTCAGCACATTGTTCCACACGGCCTGGTTTTTGCCTATATGTTTAATGGCAAACTGTAGTCTTGCTCTAATGCTCTTTTCGGAGAGCAAAGGCTTTGCTTAATTGTACAGCACAGGACAGTATGTGGGTTATATGCAGATACCTTCAGGAAAAAAAGCTGTAAATAGCAAGTTTACAGCTGTGATATAGCCACTGTGGCTCCCATTTCTGCAGCTCTCTGGATTAGTTAATTCCTCACCTGAGCCCTGGGGGACTGTACTGGATGCGGGGACGCTATTTAATGTTAGTGTTGAATTAGTTTTTATTAACTTTTGTAAAAGGAGATTTAGACAATTCACAACATAACTCAAGCAACATAAGTCACATTATTGGGAAACAATATGAGGGAGGAAAACTCTCAGTGGCACGGTGTTGACATCCGTCTAGTGCCGGACTCGCTGCAGTTGGGTAACTCGCATAAAGTAAAAAAACAAAGTCACACAGAACATGTGCGAGAACTGAGAACATCATTCTGGACAAACACTTCCAGGAACTCACTATAGGTCTGTCCGAGCCTGAGACGTCTGGAGTTATCCACATTATTATCATACAGTACAGTCTTCTCATGAACCGTCTGATCTTGTATTTATATTAGAGAAGCATTAAACAGAGAGAAAGCGGGGAGTGAGGAGTAGAAGGAGGAGAATAGTATACAGGAGGTAAGACTGGGGTTGGGGGTGAGGGGGGGGGTCCATCAATCTGCAGTTACTGATATGTTACGGAGGTAGATGTCTCCCATCTCCTATCAGGAGATTGAGATTAGAGGAGGGACTGGAGGTCGGCCGAGGCGGAGAAATGTATCCATACACTCCATTGCGACATGAATTTGGGGAAAGTGTAATTATCTGTCGCCAGGAGCTCCTCCATGTGCATCACATCATTAACTAGGCTAACCCATTTGGAGAGGGGTGGGGTAGTCGTCGTTTTCCAGTACATGGGGATCACCTGGTGAGCAGCAGACAGGAGGTGCCCAAGTATCATCGATTTTTTGGATTTCCAGGATCCCGGTAGGAGTTACAAAAAGGCTATAGTAGGCGTAGGTGCCAAGGTGTCCCCGTATAAACGATTATAAATCGTAAAGACCTTCTGCCAGAATGAGAGAACTAAGGGACATGTCCACCAAATGTGTAGGTATGTGCCTCCTTACCTCATTGCAGCGCCAGCAAGTCTCCGGAGAAGAAGGAAAGATCCGGTGTATGGAGACCGGGTCTCTGTACCACCTAGTAATAATTTTGTAATTCTTTTCCTGTGCATATGAGGAAACAGATGATTTGTGCGTGTAGTAATAAATGGTGGCCCAATCTGTCTCCGACAGGTCCCTGTTTAAGTCAGCGTGCCAATGGGCCTGCGAGCCAAGCGGCACCTGATGGAGAACATCTCTCAATATCCCATTAACGACCGAGATCGGCGAGCCCTTTCTTTAGAGACAAGCATGAGTTCAAAGGCCGTTAGCGGTCTGTGTGTCTGCCCACCAACATATAAAGCGGAACATATCCTTGACAGTTGCAGATCCAACAGTCAATTCACCGGGGGGTTCCCCATGTTATCAGTTGGCGGCACATTGCGGTCTGTAGAGGGGTGTATAAAGTCTTGAGCCGTGGGCCAGTCAATTCTCCTGTAACCCCCTACCGAGGGGATAGCTACCCCCGTGGGGAACAGGGGGTTGTCAAATAAAGGTGATAGAGGCCCCGGTATAGTAGAGAGAGAAGAGGCGTGACAAGTCCTCCACCATGTTTTTAAAGTTGCAGCTGTAAGAGGGGAAGGGCGAGGGAGTGCAGCAGCTTCGTCGTGTAAGCTCCACCGAAGGTCTCTCAAATCTATAGGGCACAGTTCCTGTTCAATCAGCACCGTTGGTGTGGGTTTTGAGGAAGGAGGCGGGAACCAATCTACAATTCTGGAGAGGAGAGCAGCTCGATGGTATAACTCGAAATCGGGGAGGCCTACCCCACCTTGGGATGTGTCTACACAGAGTTTTGTGCCGTATACGAGAATAGCCTTTCTGCCACACAAAACGGTCCAATGGTAAACGGTGCATAGAGAACTGAAGAACTGTCTCCATCTTTAGGGCATCAAGTTTGCCGAACCACGAGATCTTCATATTGTGATATGTCTCGAAGGTTTGACGTAAGGAGCTAAGGATAGGCTGGTAGTTTAGTTGAAACAGATCTGCTAGGTTAGCCGGGATGGAGACTCCCAGATATGTGATGGAGCGGGGTTGCCATTGGAAAGGATAATTCCTACGGAGGAGGGAGACTTTTGGGGGAGTTAACGTGAGGTTGAGAGCGGTGGATTTAGTCATATTAACCTTGAAGTTGCTTAGTCTGCCAAATTTGACAAATTCACTGAGGATCGCCGGGATGCTGACATGGGGACGGGTGATATATAATAACAGGTCGTCTGCAAATAAAGGCATCTTATGGTGAAAGGAGGGGGTGGATATGCCATGAATATCAGGGTTTAACCGGATGGCTTGTGCCAAGTGCTCCATCACCACGACATAGAGGAGCGGGGATAGAGGACACCCCTGTCTAGTGCCGTTGGAGATGGAGAACGGCTCTGAGAACGAACCATTCACCATCACCCGGGCCGTGGGGAAGAGTAAAGTGACATGATCTTGGATAGAATGGCAGGCCCCAATCCAAGTTGGAGTAGGGCCTGGCGAAGGAATTCCCAGTTAACGCGGTCAAATGCCTTCTCGCCGTCTATGGACAGAAGGCAGGCTTTGGTGTCTATGTATATGAGAGATCAGGTTGATCGTTTTAGTGGTATTCTCCCTCACCTCTCGGCCAGGGACAAAGCCGACCTGTTCCGGGTTGATGATGGACGGTAGAGATGGGGAGAGGCGAAGTGCTAATAACTTGGAGAACAGTTTAATGTCCACGTTAAGTAGTGATATCGGTCTAAAATTCTGACAAAGGGATGTGTCTTTCCCGGGCTTGGGGATAACACAAATATTAGCTGCTAGCATGGTAGAGGGAAAGGGGTGTGTGTCGTCCACTGAGTTAAAGGCGCGGGTCATAATGGGGGATAGCAAGTCCGAGAGGATTTTATAGAATCGGGGTGAGTAGCCAACCGGACCCGCACATTTCCCCGTTTTGAGATTCCGGATCGCCGCTGCTACCTCGGAAGGGGAAAACGGGGACTCTAGCCCCTCTAACTCAGCACGATCAATGGTCGGCAGAGCCGTATGTGCAATATATTGCTCCGTGGAGCAGGGAGTTTGTCCGGCCTGCGGAGAGGAAGGTGGATCAGGGAGGTTGTATAGACTGGCATAGTAGCGACGGAATTCCTGGGCAATACCCTTCGTGGATTGAATTTTGATAGAGCTGCGGTCCATGATAAAAGGAATAAAGGCCCTAGGGGGACGAGGGTGTAATGTTCTCGCCAAATGGCGGCCGCATTTGTTAGCAGATTCGTATCTCAGTTTACAAGCCTTGTCTTTGGCATTGCAGGACCTTGTGTCAAGTATAGACAACAGCTCCCACCTAGTGTTGGAAAGTTCTACAAAGGTGGTGTCCAGTCAGGTGGATTTATGAACCCCCTCAAGTGCCGCAATAGAGGCCAAGAGTTCAATAATGCGTGTGGATCTAACTTTTTTGAGACGTGATCCATATTTGATGAAGACGCCTCGCAGCACACATTTGAGCGCCTCCCATTGGGTCAGCGGGTGTGTGACGTCATTGAGATGGTCAGAGACAAAATTGCGCACCGAGGTCTTGATCTCATCTAGGCACAGGGGGTCGGTCAATAAATTGTCGTTAAGGCGCCAGGCGGTACAGGTATGGTCGCCACCCAGAACTCCCAGACTAAAGGTGGCCATACACTTTACAACCATCGCAAGACCTTAGTCTTGCGGTGGTTGTAAAGTACTTAAAAAAACGTACGATCTGCCCATCTTGGACAGGCACAAGCTCGCCCCCTTGAGGGGCGGGCTTGCGATAACTGCAATGAGGGGCGGGCTTGCAAGGGCGGCAAACGGGCAGTGTGTGCGTGCGCACACCGGCCCGTTCGTCAGTTGTCGAACCAGCAGGCCACTCACTCGCCGAGAATCGTACGATTCCCGGCGGGTTTTCCAGCCTGCTTGTTCGATGGAAGACGTGCGACCGTACAGTAGAAACGGTTGCACGCCTTCCATACACTGTACGATTCTCGTACGATCGCGGGATTTCCCGCGATTCTCGTACGAGAATCGTACAGTGTATGGGCACCTTTAGGAAGACAGGGGCATGATCAGACCAGATACGCAGTCCTATGTGGGTGGTAGGGGTCATGTCAAGCAAGTGCTGTGCGAGGAAGAAATAGTCTAATCTACTGTAGGCATTGTGAGCTGGGGAGAAAAATGTATAATCTTTTTCGGAGGCATGAAGGGCTCGCCACACATCCACCAGTCGGAGCTTGTATAGCAGATTTTTTTATTTAGTTAGGGATGTATGAGAAAAAGGGGACTTACCAGAGGAGGAGTCCAGACAGGGCACCATTGCTAGATTGAAGTCTCCACCCAAGATCAGGTTTGGACATCCAAAATTCTCCAGAGACTTGACCAGGCGCGCAAGGAAGTTTAGCTGGTCCTGGTTGGGAAAGTAGACGTTAGCAAGGGTGTAAACACGGCCAAAGAGTTTCACCTTCAGGAAAATAAATCTACCTAGCGGGTCTGTTTGCTGTTGCAGGAACTCTGGGTGCAAAGTCTTATGGAAGGCTATAGAGACCCCTAGAGCGTGCACTGGAATTCGTGCCATGGTACCATTCGGAATAGAATTTTGATGGTATTCCAGGAATGGCATTGCTGTGAAAGTGAGTTTCCTGCAAGAACAAGACACCTACCTTCTTTTTATGAAAATGATATAGTATTTGGCTATGTTTCTAAGTTGGAGTAACATGGCAGGCCCATGGAACGTCTCCCGCTCCAGGGCATATGTAATCAGTATAAACACAGTAACTAAAGGCTACGTATAAAAGTATCAAAAAGGGCATATATAACAGTACATATGAAGTAAATAACGATAAAAACATGACATAACAGTATAATGGACAGCAGCATTCGTGGTCAGCAGCCGCCGACAACTTTTCAGGTGCACCACATCAGTGGTCCCCAACCCCCGGGCCCGCGGACCGGTACCGGTCCGTGGATCAAATGGTACTGGGCCGCCCAAGGAACATTAAATTATTTCCATTTTATTTACTGTGGTGCATTTCTCTCTGTTTTGTCCGACTTTCCAGGACGAGAGGTTAACCGGGAGCTGAGAGACGTCACCTAAAGCCACACCAATACCGCGCATGCGCAAAATATCGTGATATCGGGGCGGTTTTAGGTGACGTCTGGAGCTGAGCGGCTGCAAGCGGCAGAGGCGTTGTAGCTTTGGTAAAGAGAAGGTGTGTATCGCTCTTCTCTCTGTTCACCGGTACTTTCTCATGTTTAACAGTGCATGGTGTACGTGTGTATATTGTGTTTGCTCAAACTAGCAAAAATGAGTACGAAACAGACGTCGTTAGAAAGTTTCCTTGGGAAAAAGAAAAGGCCCAGTGAAGAGACAGAAGAAGGGCCTTCAACATCAAAGAAACATGTAACTTTTAACAGACAATACCATGAGTCCTACTTGAAATATGGATTTATCGGGACAGGTGATTCCAATCTAAAATATAAACAATCAACGTCCCCCCCTCAGCGGGCCGCGGTAAAATGATCAAACGTTGACCGGTCCGCGGCGATAAAAAGGTTGGGGAGCACTGCACCACATGTCCTCAATCTGTGGACGGCAGGAGCCCCTCAGCCGTCACAGAAGGAGTCTCTTCGGTGGTACATAGGTTGGAGCAAAACATGGTGCAAATGTTCCAAAGTCAGGTGTTGGGAGGAGACGAGGTGTCCGCACGCCCTGCAGCCTTTTTCAATTTCTGTAGCCAGGGGGAGGGTGCTACAAAGCCGGGCAGGGTTGGCTTGAGTGGCCAGTCCGGGAGAGAAACTTGAGGGAGCTCCAGCTTGCCCAAAAAGGACGGAAGGTCGCTCAGAGAGGGAAAGACAGCTGGTTTGCCCTCATGTAGCACAATGAGTTGAAAAGGGAAACCCACCGGTATTTGATGTTGCGATGGCGGAGCAGGTCGAGTAGAGGATGCAGAGCCCTGCGTAAGGTGAGTATGTGCCCTGAGAGGTCCGGCAGGTGGAGTATTGGGGCGTTGTTGAACATAATGGCGTCTTGAGTGCGGGCTGCTCTCATGATGTCATCTTTCAGCTTGAAAAAATGGATCCTGCATATGACATCTCTGGGGCTGGATCTATCCGGACGCTTAGCCCCCAGTGCTCTATGGATCCTTGCGGCTGGCTCACCTGTTCCCTGGTAGGAGATTCTGCATGTGCAGGGGAGAGCTCCGGAGGCGCCATCTTGGCTGCATGTGAGGAGGCAGCTTTGGAGGCCGCGGGTGCCGTTTTGCTGAAAAAACAGGCCAATTCCCTTGGAGTGGGGCCCGTTTTGTGCTGCTTCTTCCCCTTCTACCTCCGGTCACTCATGGTCGGCGAAGGGGAGAACGGATGGCTGCTGTCTGCCTGTTTTAGTGCCCTACGAGCGGTTGACGAGCTGAATCGCGTCTTACCGCTCCATGCACCAGGCCACGCCCCGCCTTGTTGTTTTTATCTGGACCTGCTATTCAAACGCATGTCTTGACCATGATAGTCTGCCAGACCCTCGCTGTCAGGACTTAACACATGACATGAGACCCTGATGGACCTATCTATCCTCCAACACCTTGAGCTCTTGCCCATGGCTTTTCGGTACTGCTTGCATGGATTAGCTGATGTGCTTTGTCAAATTGCTAGGATGAGCCTCTTTTGGTACAGATGAGGAGGATCCTTTGGCTCAGATGTTGGTCTGTGGAACTTTCATGCAAAAAGAGCCTTAAGAGGATGCCCTTTGACAGGTAACACCTTTTTGGTGCCTCCGTATGCACCTACATCAAGAAACTCACTAGAGATAAGCATTCCCTTTTAACCAAGAAAAAGAAGGCACCAAGTAACTCCTGCAAGTAAGTCTTTAGTTCCTGAGATTAAGAAGAGTTCTTTTCATTTCTCTCAGGCTGTGGATTCCAAGTCCAAGCCCGTCACTGAATTCTTCTAGAAGATGTGAACCCTCAAACCCTCCAAGTCTCAACGAGCCCTCCTCCCAATGAGGGGTTGCTGCCACTTGTCAGCGTTCAGGGGTGTCTCTCTGCCTTCTTGGTCATCTGGTCCAAAGACATTTCAGACATTTGGGCTACAAACATATCCAAGGGCTACAAACTAGAGATTCAGTCTTTGCCTCTACCCCACTTAATGCTCTCAAATTTGCCATCCTCCCTGCAAAAGCATGTGGATCTGTTAGCTGCTCTTCAGCAACTTCTCACTCAGGGAGTTATTACCCCAATCATATACAAGGAATAATGCCAGGGGTTCTATTTGAAACTGTTTACTGTTCCCAAGCAAAAGGAGGCAATCACCTCATACTGGATCTGAAGAGTCTCAACAGATTACTTCAAGTTCCAAAATTCCATATAGAACCAGTCAGGTCAGTCATTGCCTCCCTTTAGCTGGGGGATATTATGGTCTTTGTGAACATTAAGGATGCCTACTTACAAATTGCTATTTTCCCTTTTCATCAATGCTACCTTTGTTTTGTTGTGGGCACGCAACATTACCAACATGGTCTGTCCACGGCACCTCCGGTCTTCACCAACATACTAGCACCTGTATGTTAGTTAGTCCAGCCTGTCAGCACAGTCAGCCTCTTAGTACCTGTTTGTATGATTTACGATGTCCCTTCCCGCCCCGCTAGGCAGCGCGCATGAGCGGGATATCAGTCAGCGATGGCTGTTTACATACAAGTGTTCGGGCATCTGTCAAGATCTGTCCCGGAGAGCAAAGGGAGGTCAGTACACAATCTCCCTTTGATCTCCTCTTCATTGTCAGAAGCCAGAGAGAAGCTGGTGAAGCAGGTTTCTGCTTCATCAGCTTCTCTGGGGGTCCCTAGGTGACATTAGGGGTCTTAAAGTACCCCGGATGTCTCCATAAAGAGGACCTGTCACTGCAAATTGGCTATCACATAGTGGCTTGTTAGACCCCTATTTGATAGCCATAATGTTAAGTGAAAAAAAGGTTTAAAAAATTAAAGTTACTAAAAAAATAAAAATATAAAAGTCCCATATAAAAGCAATTTTAAAAATGCGGTTTTTTTTTGGTAGTTCCCCGCCCCCACATATAAACATGCGTCGGGTGCGCCTACGTGCATCAGTTGCGCCCATTGCACCGCACATGTTACATATCATTGCGATATGGAGTGGGGGCAATAATTTTAGGGCCACCAATCACTGATAACACTAAACTGATGAGCGGTAACAGCTTTTAAAGCGTCACCTATGGCCAATTTGGGGTATGGTAGCTTTTTGCGATTTCACGGGCACACGCAATTTTAAAGCTTGACATGTTTGGTGTCTATTTACCTGACGTGACCCCGTCTTTTATATTTTACCAAAAATTTGGGTAATAATAAACGTTTCATAACATAATGTAGGGGAAAACATGTTTTCAAAAGTTTCGGTACGTTTTTCGCTATATAGTAAAAAATAAACAAAAGAAAGCTCTATCTATCCCCCAAAATTTTTTATAAAATTAATGTCAGTACAGCGTTGCATGACGGAATAAATGTCAGTCAAAATACTGCAGCGCTGAATGCTGAAAAATGGCCTGGACAGGAAGGGGGTTAACACCCGGTGAGCAAGTGGTTAAAGAAATATATCTAATTTGGTAAATAACTCTGATTTGAATGAATTGTATGCTTAGGAGTTAATAGGGTATGAGTTATTTTACCTCAAAATTTAATGCGGTATTTAGCTCTTAGTAAATGGAGCCCACAGTGAGGTGCTGCAGAAAAAAAGGCATCTCTTGAATGGATTGTCAGCAACAACTGCTTAATTACCCCAAGCTAAAAGTTCTAATAAAAAAAAAAGCCAGTTAATAAAAAAAAGTAGCTAAGGTGTTGACAATTAAACCAATCAGTTGTTGTAGACCAGGGGTGCCCATTAGGTCGATCGTGATCTACCAGTCGATCGCAAAGCGAACACTAGTATATCGCGATCAGCTGTGCCCTGTCCTCCTGCCGTATGCAGCGGGGATCCGAGGAGAAGTGAAGGAAGCGTTGCAGTTAGGAGATTGGTCTGAGATTGTTGAGGTCGGTAGGGTCCATTGAGGTGACCATGGCATACTTCGGAGGGAGGGAAAGATGCCAGTAGAGAGTGAGAGATTGAAAATGTGAGTAAGAGAGTGTTGGATAGAGCAGGAGGGTCACCGAAGTAGTGGTGAGGGAACAGGGTCCAGGGGGCAAGTGGTGAGGTAGGTGTCAGAGAGAGGCTTTGTAACCTCCTCTGTGGTGACAGGGTCAAAAGAGGAAAGTAACAAGTGTGATGGAGGGTCTGGTACATGAATAGGGGAAGGTGACTGCACAGTGGCGATCTGAATCCCGAATTGTATCTATTTTGTTTTTGAAATAAATGGCAATGCCCTGGGCAGTGAGTGAGTTAGTGGGCGGTGGAGGACATAGTAGAGAATTAAAAGTAGAAAAGAGTTGACGAGGTTTGGATGAGAGTGTATTTGAGGGGCGTATTCTGTTTGGCAGCAGAAAGTCTGTTTGGCAGCATGGAAGAAGGACCAATTTTTTTGGAGGGCAGCTTTGTACAGGGTGAAGTCTTGCAGAAGCCTAGTTTTTCGCCACAGTCGTTCAAGAACGCGGCTATGTCTTTTTAGATGTCTGGTTTCATTTGTTTGCCACGGTTGTAGTGGTCGTGGTCTAAAGGTGCCCATACACTGCACGATTCTCGTACGAGAATTGCGGGAAATCCCGCGATTGTACGATAATCGTGCAGTGTATGTAAGGCGTGCGACTGTTTCTACTGTATGGTCGCACAACTTTTGTATTTCGAGCATGTTGGAAAACCAGCCGAGAATTGTACGATTTTCGGCTGGTTTTTAGCATGATCGAGAGATAACTGCCGAACGGGCCGGTGTGCGCACGCGCACACTGCCCATTCAGCATTGCAGTCATCGGAAAGCCCGCCCCTCAGGGGGGCAGGCTTGCGATGATCGCAAGTAGGATCTGCCTGTCCAAGATGGGCAGATTGTACTTTTTAAAATTACTTTACAACCATTGCAAGACAAAAGTCTTGCAAAGGTTGTAAAGTGTATGGCCACCTTTAGTCTGCATGTAATGAGGGTAGCCAAAGTGTCTAGAGAGGATGAAAGTGAGCTGTTGTAGACAGAAATAGCCAGGTCAGGGCAGGACAGGGGTGATATTTTGTCATAGAGGAAGTCAGCAGCAGAGTAGAGAAGGGTCGAGGTGGCGAAGGTTTCTCCGCGTGACAGTGTGCCGTGTAGGTGGATTCAGGGTTGGAGATAGAGTGATTGTGAAACTGGCAAGGTTGTGGTCTGAGAGTGGGAAAGGGGTCTTGGAGAGGTTGCAAGGAGTGCATAGGTGAGAGAAAACAAGATGTAGTATGTTACCATCAGAGCGAGTAGGAGTGTCTGACCATTGTGTTAGTTCAAAAGAAGAGGTTAGGTTAAGAAATTGAGTGGAAGCCGGGTGTTAATGTTAGTAGCAAAGTTAAAGTCACCAAGAATGATAGTGGGTATTTCTGAGGAGAGAAAGTAGGGTAGCCAGGCAGAGAAGTCATCCAGAAAGCGAGATATCGGTCCAGGTGGCTGGTAGATAACCTCAGCGAAATTGGAGAGAATAGGTGAATACAGTGGGTTTCAAAAGCGGAGAGGGATAGAGAGGGAGGTGAAGGGAGAACTTGAAAAGTGCATTGTGGGGATAGAAGGATTCCCACTCCACCTCCTTTCCGTCCATTGGGTCTGGTTGAGTGCGTCCAATGTAGGCCACCATGGGAGAGGGCAGCAGGGGAGGCAGAGTCGGATTCCTGTAGCCAGGTTTCAGTAACAGCTAGCGTGTTAAAGGAATTTGAGATAAGAAGATTGTGGACAGCGGTGGCATTATTTTTCACAACCAGACCACTCTATGGAGGACATGAATGCTTTAAAGGGAACATATGCCATGCTACACCCCCCCCCAAAAAAAATAACCAAATACATAGGGTGTGTGTAGCATGCCTTGTACTTTTTCCCTGCTGCCACTCCTTTCCCAAGAAATTGCTGTGTAAATACAGTAGCAATCAGAGTCAGGCTCCGTCACACTTTTTTTCCATGCTGAAACACATGCAACATAAAATCCCATGTATTTCTATATTGGGGCCGTTCACACAAAATGCGCTGAATTAAAATGCGGAAAAATGCGCCTGGTGTTTGAAATAGTCCCTGAACTTTTTTTGCGGCACTTAGCAACCGTAGACCTCATAGACTTAGGTGGAAATGTGCTGATCATCGTGTTTTATAGCGCGTTTTTGCAGCTGAAACTGCTTTTTATTGGACAACTGTAAAACAAGCTAAAAATGCTCCTTAAAACACTATTGCTTATGAACAGAAATGCCTGTAAAACGTGCTGGAACGCGCATAAAAACTGCTGAAGCCCTGTCAGCCTGGTGTGAATGGGGTCTCACTGCTGCAAAAAACAGACCTTCTGACACAGAACTTCTGACACAGAATATTTGTAGGTGTAAACACTGTTCAGACACTGGATTGAGAGATACAAAATAACATTCTTACTTTTGTACTTACTCTATTCTAATCGTCTGCAGATCAAGGGATATGCTTTGATCTTCATGTGATGTCAGTTAAAACATTCTGACAAGTAAAGAAATAAAGTTTTTATTCATAAAAATGTGCTCTTCTTTAACCCCTAATTTGGAAGCCCGCCCCTCAGCGGGGCGGGCTTTCGATGATCGCAAGTACGATCTGCCCGTCCAAGGTGGGCAGATCGTGGGCAGGTGGGCAGATCGTACGGGCTTTCAAGAAGCATACGACCATCGCAAGACAAAAGTCTTGCGATGGTCGTAAGGTGTATGGGCACCTTTAGTTTAACCTCTCAGCCCTAATTAGCTCCTTCTTCCACTTCTCCGCTTAGCTATTATTTTTCTGCTGATTTTTTTGTTTGTTTTTCTAACCAATAGTTAAACTTGCATAGTTATTCATTTCTCTCATTTGAAATTTTTTTTATTATTAAAAGTGTTTAAACATACAACGATCAAGAAAAGGGCCATAACATGACCACATCCATGTGAACAATAGGCCCGAGTTTAAAATATTACTACACAATTCAGGTCAGTCTACAATATATGGAAAAAGGTAGCATGTGGTAATAGTAGAACAAAGCAAACTTAGAGGAATATAACATAAAATAGTCAAACTCAAAAATCTAAAAAAGAAAATATGATCTTTTGGGTCTCAAGCTGCAAGCTACAATAAGGGAAAGTGACAATAACAATGTTAAATGGTAGGCATGTTCACATTATATTTTTTACATTTATTTTATGGGATGCACCGATACCGAGTACCAAATGCTCTGATACTTTCCCCGATACCAGAACTTCCGGTCAGAGTAAGATTTCCTCTGACCGGCAGTGCCATAGTGGAACATGGAGCCAGCTTCCTGTGCGATCGGGAAGCTGGGCGGCGAGTAATGACTTGAATGGCCGAACAGCCGGCTCCATGCTTCCGGGTCCAATCAGCATCAAGCCGGCCGAACAGACCGTTTTAAAAGCTTGTCTGTGGCCATGTACAACTATTCAAACAGCATACGTTTTTATAAACTGAGAGCAATTGGAATACATGTTGGCCAGTCAATGCTTGGCCTCACATAGATACTGCACTTTGCTGTAGCTCAGTAACGGTTACACTGTCTATAGCGACTTGGTCACAGATAGCAAAACAGCTTCTGGCAGCAGTAACACAAAATAAAAAGGCCTACTCCAACTTCGGAGTCCAACTAACAGTAAATTCCCTGACTACTTTCTACTGGAGTGGCTATTCCAGCTTCCAGTACCAAAAGAAGCATAAAGAAAACAGTCTTTAACATACAACTTTTAGCCAGACCTTATCCCAGAGATATTCAGACGCTCTCCAGTCTGTGTTCATCCAGTGCAGCCTGGATCTCGCTCTGAGCTCTCTTCCCCTCCAGTCACTATTAGCTGCAGGCTAATTAATAGAGAGAGGAGGTGTACCTGTTGGAGCATGGCTTAACTCCTTCCTAGCCAGGGAAAGCTACCCTTTTCAATCTCTCACTGACATACACAGAGTCGTATACCCTGTCACATATCCTCCCCCCCCAGCTTAACACAGGCGTGGGAAGCGGCCACCTCTGCAAACCCATGTACCCGGGACAGAGCATCTGCATTAATGTGAAGGAGGCCTGCACTATATTGTACCACAAAAGTAAAGAGTTTTAAGGAAAAGAACCATCTCGTGACCCTAGCGTTCTTGTCTCTGTTGGGGTGCATCCATTTTAACGGAGCATGGTCCGTGATCAGGGTAAATCGTCTGCCCAACAGATAGTAGGGGGGCGTTTCTACTGCCCATTTAATCGCCAGACACTCTTTTTCCACCGTGGCATAACGCTTTTCTCGAGGTAACAATTTCCGACTCAAATACAGAACAGGGTGTTCCTCATCACCTACATATTGGGACAAAACTGCACCCAAACCCACCTCTGAGGTATCGGTCTGGAGAAAGAACTCTTTCCTAAAGTCAGGAGCCACAAGCACAGGTTGGGCACAAAGCGCTGCCTGCAGACCAGAAAAGTCTAGGACCCGGCTCCAGCGCCACCTGTGGGTGCTCTGGATCCTGACAGTCTTCCTCAGCCTCGCTGTTCCACTTCACTGTGTCTGGACTTCTGGCTTTAATAAGGTCAGTAAGCGGAGCGGCCCTTGTATCGAAAAACCTCTGATAGTAGCCTACAAGTCCCAAAAAGGCTCTGACCTGTTTTTTCCTCAGTGGTCTGGGCCAGTTCTGTATAGCTCCTACCTTGTTCATTTGCGGTTTGACAAGTCCTCTGCCAACCAGATAACCCAAGTATCTAGCCTCAGCTAAACCCAAGGCACATTTAGAGGGGTTGGGCGTTAGTCCAGCTCCTCTAAAAGTGTGCAACACTGCCTGCACTTTGTCCAGATGGCTTTCCCAGTTCGGGCTATGAATGATCACGTCATCCAAGTATGCGGCTGCATACTTGGTGTGAGTCCTGAGCAGTTTATCCAACTGGGGCTCCATGGAGCCCAAAAGGCATGATCCTGTATTGAAACAGGCCATCAGTAGTGGCAAAGGCTATCTTCTCCCAGGCCGCCTTTGTTAATGGGATCTGCCAATAACCTTTTGTCACGTCTAAAGTAGTGAAAAACCTGTCTTTGGCTGGTCGCTCTACTAGTTCATCCACCCTAGGCATGGGATAGGTGTCAAACTTAGACACCTCGTTTAACTTCCTGAAGTCAGTACAGAACCTGATAGACCCATCAGGTTTAGGCACTAGAACAATCGGGCTGGACCACTGGCTGTGAGACTCCTCTATCACTCCAAGCTCAAGCATTTTCTTGACTTCAGCCCTTACAGCTTCCCTTTTTGCCTCCGGAATGTGGTATGATTTCACCCTTACGGTAACCCCTGGTACTGTAACAACATGGGTAATCTCTCGGGTTTGTCCAGGGTTGGGGGAGAAGACATCTCTATTCTTCTCAACCAAGCATCTAGCCTCCTCTATTTGCTCAGGTGTCAGCTCTGGAGAGATTGTCACTGAAGGTCTAGGAGCCTTAAAACACAGCCTCCTTCTTCCCGCGTCCTGGCTGACCAACTTTATAATTTACTGGGCTCACTTTTTCCAAAACCTCATAGGGTCCATTCCACTGTGCTAGAAGTTTGCTTTCTGCGGTGGGTACTAGAACCATTACTCTGTCCCCCCTCTCAAACTGTCTCACTGTTGCTCTCTAGTCATAGTAGGACTTCTGCATACTCTGCGCCTGCTCCATATGCTGGCGAACAAGAGGAGCAATTTGAGTCATACGCACCCACATATCTTCAACATACTGGAGCACATTAGTCCTAGTTACTTCCTGTTCTTCCCAGGTTTCCTTTAGGACATCCAGTATACCCCTGGGATGCCTGCCATATAAAAGCTCAAATGGGGAGAAGCCCCTAGAACTTTGGGGAATCTTTCGAACGGCAAACAACAGGTAAGGAAGCAGCAAGTCCCAATCTTTCCCATCCCTGCTAACAAATTTTCTCAACATCCCCTTTAGGGTCCGGTTAAACCTTTCCACCAACCCGTCTATCTGGGGGTGGTACACTGACGTTCTCAGGGTCTGTACGTTAAATAGCTGACATAGCTCTTTCATAATACGGGAAACAAACGGTGTCCCCTGGTCCGTGAGCAACGTCTTTGGTATCCCCCACCCCTGTAAACATCTGAACCAACTCTTTCGCAATATTATTAGCATTAGCCTTGCGTAGTGGGATGGCCTCAGGGTATCTGTTGGCATAGTCGAGGATGACAAGGATGTATTGGTGCCCTCGAGCTGTTTTCTCTAAGGGACCCACTAGGTCCATGCCAATCCTCTCAAAAAGGAACATCGACTATGGGGAGAGGTATGAGTGGGGCTCTCAACTTCGGTCTTGGAGATGCCAGTTGGCATTCTGGGCAAGAAGCACAATACCTTTTAATCCCCTCATATACCCCGGGCCAAAAGAACCTCCTAAGCACCCGTTCTTGGGTTTTCTTCACCCCCAAGTGTCCCCCCCCAGAAGATGAGAGTGAGAGTAATCCAGCACTTTTCGGGTATAAGATGAAGGTACAACCAGTTGTTTGAGTTCTTGTCCCTCATCGGAGGTACTCTGTAAACGAGATCATTTTTGAAGATAAAGTAGGGATAGGCCTTTTCTGTTGCACCTCCCACTGGTACCCCATTAACCTCTATAACTTTACTCCTGGCTTCCTGCAACAGGGGGATCACTTGCCTGGTCTCGGCCAAAGCTACTACCCGAAATATCTAGGATATCTAGATCCTCCTCATCACCTTCACTAGTTGCCTCTGGTTGACCAACATCTGCCTCATCTTCTGTCTGTCGCGTGGCCCCGCCTCTCCTAGACTGCTCCACACGCTGATTTAACAGGACTTCATTGACAGCCCTATTAAATCTCAGCTTGCTCTCCCTGCGTTCCCGTCTTGTTTTACCTCTTTTTGGGTTAGAGATATACAAGTCAGGATGAATAAAGGGAAATATTTCATGGACACCTGTATTTCCCAGCTCCATTTCAGGTTCGCCTTGTTCTACCATCACAGGGGGTTGTAAAAGGGTGTGGAAGTCAGGGAAATTTCTTCCTATGATCAAAGGATATGGTAGGCGAGGAACTACCACTGCTAAGATCTTTACCAGACTGCCCTGTACTAACACCTCTATATTGGCAGTAGGATACCGCACAGTACACCCATGAATACACAGTACCCCCATTGTTTTATACTTCTGAACCCGACAAGGTTTTACTAATTTACTGGCTAGCAGAGTCAGGGCACTGCCAGAGTCCACCAGGGCCACTGTCTCTTGTTTGTCCAACAGAACAGGTACTCGGAAGGTATGTCCCCCTTCCACCAGGCCTGCTAAACAGATAAGTTTGAGAAATCTTCCCCTAGTCCATACTGCATTGGCTCAGGAAGATTAGGGCATCTCGCCCTGACATGTCCTTTTGCGCCACACTCAAAACAAGTTATGGAGTTTTTCCTAAGGTGGTCCTCTTTCCCAGGGTTTTGACTTCTAGTGTCTGTTTTGGAAAAACAGGCTCCCGGCCTCTGGTTCTTACCACTCGACCTAGTTAGTGACAGATCGGTCCAAGTCCTTGGCAGACAGATATCGTTCCACTTGTGCGACCATGCTATCACAGTCCAGGGGGGTTTCCCTGAGTGACCCAGTCACGGAGGCCATTTGGATGCTCTCTCACATTACGGTCAAGCACAAGTGTTTCTGTGATCTGTGCAGGTGTTTGAGTCTCTGGTTCGAGCCACTTCCGAGCCAGATGAATTAGGTCAAAAATCTGGGATCTGGGAGCTTTCCCTTCCTTAAACCTCCAGTTGTAAAAACGATGGGCCCTTACTGTTGCCGTCACCCCTAGCCGGGCCAGGATCTCTACTTTCAGTTTGGAAGAGTGTGCAGCAGCTTCCTCTTCCAGGTAATTTTAGGCTTTTTGGGCTTCTCCCAGAAGAAAGGGTGCAACAATTCCAGCCCACTGTTCTGGGGCCAGCCTTCTCGGATCGCTGTCTGTTCAAACGCCAGCAGATAGGTCTCCACATCATCATCTGGGGTCATTTTCTGCAGACAGCTGCTTGCTCGTATCTGGCTTACTCCCCTTGCTGGTGGGTTAAGAGATCCCTGGGCAGTCATTCGGTCCAGGGTTTCTTTGAGCATAGCATGGTCTGTCTTTTGTGCTTTAGTCACAGCTTCCATCTGCAAAGCCAGGAGCCTGTTGGTCACTTGTTGCACTGCAGCTGGGGCAGCTACCCGTCTGTTAGTCTCTTGCTGCACTGTGGCATCTTGTATCAGGGCTTTCACAATATTCTCCATTTTCTGGGGTACTGTACCTTTAAGGCCACTGTGAAATTTGGCCAGCACAACAATGAATTATAGTTTTTTGAGGTTTCGCGTGCACACGCAATTTTAAGGCTTGAGGGTTGCACAGATACGAAGTACAGTACTCGGTACAAGTACAAGTACATGTACCGATACTTTTGAGCTCCAAGACTACACTACAGAAAAATTCAACAATTAGGAGGCAGCTGTCATTTGTAAGGAGCACACGGAGCTCCTGGGATTTGTACATCTCTGTTTTAATGTACGATTTTGTTTTTATAAATATAAAGAAAGGGATGCACAGATACCAGTTTTGCGAGTACGAGTACTGGTACTTCCCGAGTACTTACAAGTACGAGTACTGATACATTTTTGTTTATAGTCACGTGACAGTTTTTCTAAAACAATACAGACTAATGATTTCAGGACAGGGGTGGAGTGCCAGAGCCAGGTCCCAGCTGCAACCCCTGCAACCCTGGTAGTTCTCATGTTCTCAGTATCTGCACTGGTACTCGAAAAGTATCTGTGCATCCCTACTTGACATGTTTGGTGTCTTTTTACCTAACCTGACACCATCTTATATTTTACCAAAAAATTGGGTAATAATAAATGTTTTATAATTTAATATAGGGGAAACAGTTTTTTTTAAAGTGACACCACTTGTAAGAAAGTCACTGGTCTGTACTCAGGAGGTTCCGGTATATGCAGATTTATTGTGAATCATAATGAACAGTCTCTTTCAATAGGGTGTTTTCTCCCTATTTAACAAAACAGCTTCTGGCAGCAGTAACACAAAATAAAATCTGGTCTGTACTCAGGAGGTTCCAGTATATGCAGATTTATTGTGAATCATAATGAACAGTCTCTTTCAATAGGGTGCTTTCTCCCTATTTAACAAAACAGCTTCTGGCAGCAGTAACACAAAATAAAAAGGCCTACTCCAACTTAGGAGTCTAACTAACAGTAAATTCCCTGACTACTTTCTACTGGAGCGGCTATTCCAGCTTCCAGTACCAAAAGAAGTATAAAGAAAACACAGTCTTTAACATACAACTTTTAGCCAGACCTTATCCCAGAGATATTCATACGCTCTCCAGTCTGTGTTCATCCAGTGCAGCCTGGATCTGGCTCTGAGCTCTCTTCCCCTCCAGTCACTATCAGCTGCAGGCTAATTAATAGAGAGAGGAGTGCAGCTCGATGCTGATTGTGATTGGCCAGGAAGCCGGTTTCCTGGCCAATCACAATCAGCAATCACAATCAGCATCAAGCCGGCTTCCTGGCCAATAAGGAAGCCTGGCGGCATGTCATTACCCACCGCCTGGCTTCCTGATTGCCCGGGAAGCCGGCTCCATGCCAGCGGAAGCACTGGTATCGGTATCGGCGAGTACCGACAGTAAAGTATCGGTACACATACTCTATACCTAAAAACCGGTATCGGTGCATCCCTAAATGTATTATATATTTTTTTAATAATGTGCAAATATTTTAGGCAGGTGTGAAAAAATACTATAAAGTAAGAATGCTTTCAGAAATATATATTTATGTTTACAAAATGCAAAATGAGTGAACAGAAGAAAAATCTAAATCAATATTTGGTATGACTACCCTTTGGCTTCAATCCAGCATCAATTCTAAAGGTGCCCATACACTGGCCGAATTTCAGCTGGTTTTTAATGTTCTTGCATGTAATGTACTTGAAACTCGCACACTTCAGCCGACATTCCTTGATTAGCTGATAAAATGAGCTGGCTGGAAAATCTTCGTACGATCAGAGCCCGAAGCCAATGTACTGCCCGGTCTGATCGGGTATTCTGACAGGTGTCGGTGGCACCTGTCAGAATACAATGTAAACACAACACAATGGAGGAATTGCCTCAATTTTTTTTGTTCAGCCTGCGGGTCTAACAACATGAACAACAAAAAAATTGATAGTGTATGGCCAGCCTAAAGCTGGCCATACACCTTACATCTAGGGATGTCCCGATACCGATGCTAGTACCGGTATCGGGGCCGATACAGGGCATTTTCAGGAGTACTTGTACTCCTGAAAATGCCCCGATGCATAGATCAGATACCGGCCCTTTAAATTTTTTTAACTAGCTTCGGCCATTGACCCCCATAGCCCCTCCCCCGTAATACCTCTCCACCAAACGCAGGCTCCCTCTCCGCTCTGACCGGTCCGGATGGAAGTGTGACAGCATGGTGGGCGGTAAGTGTTCTGTGTGGACAGTCTCTTCTCCCTGCTGGTGCTGGCTGCAGAGTTCTGTGTCCCTTTCACAGACCGCTGTAGCCAGCACGAGAAGGGAGAAAAGACTGACTGTGAAATCCACCGCTGCCCCCCTCCCCCCTGTACCTTAGCTATTGCTGCTCCTCTGTGTCCCCACCTTTTCAACTTGGTAAAACTGTTTGCTTTTGGTAATATATCACAAAGTGTGAGATGTCCGTGCTCCTTATGTGTAATGCAGTCACCCGACGTACGCTGCAGTTTTCACTCTCATTGAAAGAAAAGAATGTCCGTTCAGTGTGCTCACGGGGAGGAGAGGAGGGAAGCTGTAAATCTTGCCTACAGATAGAACGGCCCTTGCCTTCTTTCATTGAGAGGGAAAACTTCTGTGTACGTCTGGTGAGGGCATTATTAAACACATAAGGAGCACCAACATCTGTCACTGAGATATATCACCAAAAGCAAACAGTTTCATCAAGTGGAAAAGGAATTGACACTTGTAACAATAGCCAGCCTGCTATTGGATATTTTAAATTGCAATAGCCAATAGCAGGCTGGCTATTGTACCCGTCCATTGCCTGCTGTCAATCAGCAGAGAGGACCTGATTGAGAACTTTGTCTTCAGTTCCTTCCTTTGCTGATTCACAGCAGGCCGTGGGTGGGTACAATAGCCAGCCTGCTATTGGCTATTGCAATGTAAAATATCCAATAGCAGGCTGGCTAATGCTCCCAGCCACTGCCTGCTGTATTTACATTCAGTGAATCCAGTGAAGTAGAAAGGTGCCTAATGGCACCTTAAAGAGAACCTGTCGCCTCCAATGCACGCAGCACCGGTGAGAAACTGCCCTAAAATCATTAGTCTGTATTGTTTTAGAAAAAATATCACATGCCCCTTTAAGAAAAAGTATCGGTAATTGGTATCGTACATGAGGGACAGTACTTGTACTTGGTCTTGAAAAAGTGGTATTGGGACATCCCTACTTACAACCATGGTTGTAATACCTTACAACCATGGTTGTAAAAGCTTGTAGGATCTGCCCATCTTGGACAGGCAGATCGTACTTGCGATCATCGCAAGCCCGCCCTGCTGAGGGGAGGGCTTCCTATTGCGCACAACGGCCCGTGCAGCATTTGTCTCCCGAGAACGCCACTAACCCGCCGACAATCGTACGATTCTCGGCGGGTTTTCAAGCCTGCTCGGGAGAGAAAAGACATGCAACCGTACAGTAGAAACGGTTGCACGCCTTCCATACACCTGCCGATTATTGTACGATCGCGGGATCACCCGTGATTATCGTACGATAATCGGCAGGTGTATGGGCACCTTTAAGCTGGCCATACACCTTACAATTATCTGCAGATTTTCTGTGGTCAGATGGAAAAGGTGCAACAGATTCCTCCATCTACACTTAACTGTGTGGATGGTGTAATCTCCACCTGGGCCAATCTGTTGCACTTTTTCCATCTGACCACAGAAAATCTGCAGATAATTGTAAGGTGTATGGGTACCTTTAAACTTGTTCGCTTTCAAGGGATTTTGTAGGATTAGAGTCAGGTAGATGATTAACCAAATAAGCCAATCAGGTGCTAATGATAAGTGATGGTCCAAACAGGCCAGAGTTCGGTTCGAATTCGAACTTTAGAACACCCAAAAAGTTCGAATTCGAACTCAAACTCAATGCAAGTCAATTGGGTAGAACTTTCAAAAATGATTGTCCCCTTTAGGAGGGCTTATATGCAAGTTATTGGCCATAAAAAAGGCATGGTGGTCTGGGTACTGCACTAGGGGACAGGAATCAATGAAAGAAAAAAAAATGTTTTTAACCACTTGAAGACCGGGGTGTTTCACCCCCTTCCTGGCCAGGCCATTTTTCAGTATTCAGCGATGCGGTACTTTATTCCGTCATGCAACGCTGTACTGATACGAATTTCATACCATTTTTTGGGGACACATAGAGCTTTCTTTTGGTGGTATTTAATCACCACTGGGATTTTTCTTTTTTACTATATAACAAAAAAAGTACCCTAAATTTTGAAAAAAAACATGTTTCCCTATAAAATGTTATGAAACATTTATTGTCACCCCAATTTTTTGGTATAATATAAAAGACGGGGTCACGTCGGGTAAATAGACACTAAACAAGTCAACCTTTAAAAATGCGCGCGCCCGCAAAATCGCAGAAAAAGACCGCAACCAAAATTGGCCATAGGCGACACTTTAAACGTTTTTACCGCTCATCAGTATAGTGTTATCAGTGATTGATGGCCCTAAAATTATTGCTCTCACTCTGACGTTCGCGGCGATATATAACATGTGCTGCATAATGGGCGCAATCGTCATTTTCGTACATAGGCGCACCCGACGCATGTTTGCATGTGTATGTGGCTGGGGCGGGGGACTTTAAACATTTTTTGTGTTGTTTTTTTAAATTATTATTTGTGAATATTTTTTTTACCTTCTTTATTTTTTTTAATGCTGTAATTTTTTT
>NW_017306783.1:0-12414 GCF_000935625.1 Nanorana parkeri | reverse complement strand
GGGGGGGGGGGGGGGGGGGGGGGGGTGGGGCCGCACACCCGCAGCTCCTGCAAGCGATCGGGCGTCTCTAGAGACGCCTGATCGCTTGTATGTAAACAGCCATCGATGGCTGTTTAAATGCTCACAGTTTAAATGCTTACAGTGCCGCACACGAGAGGGGGGAGGGGCAGGACGCCCTCCCGCTCCTAGCAGACTTCCGTCCGGCCATTCACAAACGGCCATGGATGGAAGGTGGTTAAAGGAGAAGTGGTTTTAACATCACTTAAAGGGTAACAATAAAAATGGAAAATGCTTTCAAATATCGTGCCTGGGAGGTCCCCTCAACCTGCCTGTAATGTGGCAAATCTGTACGATGTATAGAACCGATGTATAGATGAGATGCAGCATAGTACGATGTATAGATGCAGCAGTACGATGTATAGATGCAGAAGTACGTTGTAAAACCACATTTCTAAAGGGAAAAAAACAAGTCATTTTTTTTATTCTTAAAGCATGCAGTATTCCCTCCCAAACAATACCAGGACTTTAGGTCTGGTAGGAATGTTAGGAGGGACCACATTTAAAAAAACAAATGCCAGCAAAACATAAACAATTGGGCGGAGCTAGCAGTGACAGCTAGCTCCGCCCAACTTTGTACAGTTTGACATCATCTGACAGATGAGTCATGATTGGGCAAAGCCATCATGACTTTGCCCAATCATGGCTCTTACAGAGTACCAAGGCCTGATTGGGCAAAGTCTTGTACCTGACCTGTAGTCAGGTGCAAGCCTTTACCCAATTAGAGCTTCACAAGGCGCATTGCCTTGTGGGTCGTTCAGTGGTCGAACAGAACGCGAACACCCTTATAGTTTGTGTGTTCGGCGAACACACAAACTAGCGATGTTCGACTCGAAGATGCAGCCCATCCCTGCTAATGATCATCAATTTCATATGTAGGTTAAAACACAGTCATAAACTGAAACAGAAACAGCTGTGTAGGAGGCCTAAAACTGGGCAAGGAACAGCCAAACTCTGCTAATAAAAAGGAGAGGTTATAGAAGATGCTGTTTTGAAGGCAAAGGGTGGTCACACCATATATTGATTTGATTTGGATATCTCTTCTGTTCCTTTATTTTCCATTTCGTTAATTGATAAAAATAAACTATTAACACTTTTATTTCTGAAAAGCATTCTTACTTTACAGAATTTTTTCACACCAGCCTAAAACTTTTGCACAGCACTGTAATATATATATTGGTCTCAGGTAATGACTTTGCTGGATATAGATTTGTTGCAAATCCTAAGTTAAACTACTTCTTTAGCATATTAAGTGGTATAGTGGAATGGGACCAGAAATGTATCCCTATCGTCTGAGTCCATATGTTTGTTAATGAACACTAGACACCTCTTGAAGAAACGCTTCATATAGGGATCACTTTCCCTATGTAGTTCTGCAACAAGTTTTTTGAGATGAAGCAAGATCACAAATAACTGATGCCAGAGGGTCTGCTGAAATTCATTCTCGCATGATGACTCATCTGGTTGTCATCAGACATATATTGGACCATAAATTGCCAATGGAAGTGGAAGAAGAGCCCTCAAATTCCTTTCCTTAGAAGCTAAAAAGGAGTAACATTGGGTCAATAGGCACCGGAAACCCCTTGTGTGTCAAATATAGGGCAGGTCCATAAACAGTGAAATAAAGATGCTGATACCTCTCCACATGGAATTTTTGTTGTGTTGGTTTGTCCTGGCATCATTTTGACTACCCCATTGAAATGCCATGTATGCCATGTGTATATTTTTAAATTGTGTCTCCTTCCAACTCTTAATATACAATAAGCATACTGTATGTGTGGTACCCAGTCAAAATTCCAGGAGAATGGCAAAGGCATGCTGGAGAAAGGTTAATTGATCTGCATTGGGCAGGTAAACATTGGCTAGTGTGAGCGGGGTTTCCCCTGATAATCCTCTAAACAAACAAGTATTGCCCTTCCGGGTCCACATACAAATTTCAAAAAGACCATTGAGGAGATTTAGCCAAGAGAATACTGATATATTTAGAAAGTGGAGTGGGGCACTGATAAACCTTTGGGAAATCCCTATTGTACAATTTAGGGATATTATAATTTCTAGACTGTGTCTCTTGTAAAAATGCTATGTGAGTAAGTGATTTTTTCAGGTCCACTAGGAGTCTCGACCTCCTCTCAGGAATGTTCAGGCCCTCAACATTAAGGGACTTAATTAAATGGGGCCCATTGAAAGAGATGGAGTGGCCACTTCCCTGTGGTAAAAACAATAGGAATAACCCTCTCCATTCGGAAACTCAAAACACAAGCAGCCAGTATTTTAGTGCAAAAAACACTCCAATATAGCTAATTAACTTTTAATATGGTCTCACATGCCTTCCCTTCTCTCAAGGGTGGTAATGTGTCTCTCCAATGACACATTGTAATAAACGGAAGACAAAGGAATGGCATATAGCATAATAACATTTTAAAACTTTATTAACTATACATTGAAAACTACTCACATGGTCCTTTATTGGAACCCACAGCCAAAAGACACGCAGTTTAAAAATGTCAAAAAAGTAAAGTTAGCTTGTGTTTAACTCCAAAGGAGGGGAAAGACCTGCAACTCGATAAACCATGGAAATATTTTTCATAATCCAAGATGATAAAACTCTTGGCAGGGTCTTCAGACCTTTCTTTGATCCTATTGGTAGAACATACAAATTCTTCTCCTTGTGAAAATCAGCATTCTTTTCCGAATACATCGACAGGATCTCAACTAGATCCAGTTTCACCCAGTCTAATTCCTCCTCGGAGAAGAGAAGGGTCAAAGGAAGGTAGTTCAATTTCCCAATTAATATGGAAAGAATATGATCCTAAGCAATATTTTTTTATGCAACTTTAACAAAAAATGTACCTCCACCAAAAGAGCATGCAGCTCTGATACTCTTCTAACCGAGGCAATGGTTATAAGAAAAATGGTTCTTAACGTGAGCTACCATAAAGAACATGACTGGATTGGAATAAAAGGAGGCCTGAAGAGAGCCTTTAAGACTAGGGATAAGTCCAACTTAGGAAATAGAATCCTTAGAGGAGGCCGAATATTCAAGACACCTTCCATAAACTGTACAATCATCTTGTTCCAAACAATGCTGATAATTCTGAAAAAATAACTCTTAGGGTGTCCACAGTCTATACCATTCTGAAGAAAGTCTAATACCTTGTTAACTGGAGGGTCCAGAGGTTGAAAGTTGTTTAAACCCGCAAAGTCCATGAACTTACTCCAAATTCACATATACACAGAGTTTGTGGAATATTTTATATTTTTTTAACAGGATCAGGATTACAGGCTCAGATGTTTTCACACTCTCTAGGTGGACCCTTTCACTAGTCAGGCCATGAGATGCAAGTGCCTCAGATTTGGATGGCGGAATCCCCCCTGCTCCAGCAGATCTTGATCCAACAGAAGCAGAATTGGAGATGCTAGTTTCATCTGCCACAGAAGAGGGAACCATGGTCTTCTTGGCCAAAAGGGCAGGATTGCAATTGCCCACGCACACTGCTGCTGAATCTTGAGAAGAACCTTGAGAATCATGCAAAATGGAGGAAACACATGCCCTAGCCAGAAGTTCCATCTCTGGACTAATGGATCTTGGGTTAGAGTTCTCAGATTGCAGTAACGTGAGAAAAACAAGGTCACTTTGGCATATCCGTTGATTACGCCATCAGATCTACCCCTGGCATTCCCCATAAGCAAACAATTCGACGTAGAAAACGTAAGTTTAAAGCCCAAATGTTTTGGTCTAAAGGTCTCCAACTCAGCTTGTCAGCCTCCAAGTTTTCGGTGCCTGGAAGATTATGTGCTGTTAGATCTAGAAGATTTGCTTCTGCCCAGCTGACAATTTGGGACTCTATCTGGAGTAACACCAGACTCTTCATACCACTTTGCTTCACCACATAAGACACAGCTGTTCTGTAATCTGAAAGAACCTTCACTCTGGTACGTTGAGTGATGGCTTAATGCTTACAATGCCTCCCGAATTGCAGCCGACTCCAACTGATTCAAACTTGTGGAAACTTGACCCAACCACTAAGCTTGAATCTGCTACCAAATTCATACAGAAACCCATCCTCTGCTGCTGACATAGGTAGATACAGTCACCCAATTCCCTTTCTCTAGAGACCTGCCCAGCACAAGTTGGAGGCTATCATCCACCACACTAGAAACTGACGTATAACTGTAGGAAGATGAATCTGCTGAATAAGGGACAAGTGGTCCCACTGCTTGAGAAAGTTGAATTGAAAAACTCTACTGTACCACCTGCCCCCAGGGACTACTGCAATAGTGGATGAAAGGAGACCCAGAATAAATTCTTTGACCGTGAGATGAGAAGCTTGCATCATGACCAGTGCTTTCTCTTGTACCATCCTTATCTTCGTGGAAGGGAGTAAAACTCTAGCTTGTACTGTGTCAAAAAGGACTCCTAGGTTTTCCAAATGCTTTGTTTATCAGCACCCAAAGTCTGTTAGTGGCTGATTATCCCATCCCGGTGTTGGACTGCCTGATTCTCGGAATCAGGTAGGAGAAGAAGATTGTCCAGGTAATAAAAAACCTGAATTCCATACATTCAGAGGACAGCTGTCTGGGAGGACCACAGTTTTGAGAAGGTTCTTGGTGCTGTGCATAGGCCTGAGGGAGGGCATCAAAATTGGAAATGTTGGTTGTTGACCACAAATCACAGAAAATGCTGATGTCTTTGAAAAACCGAAAGGTGCAAGTAAGTGAAAGCCAAATCTATTGAAATCATCCAATGACTGGGTTTCACCAGTGACAAGATGGTCTCCAGAGACTCCATTCTGAACGGTGGAATTCTGATGAATGTATTTAGATATTTTAGCTCAAGGACAGGCCTGAACTTCCTTGAAGCTTTTTTCACTAGAACTGGTACTGGAAGAATGGCTCGAGATCGCTGCAATTCTTCTGTATACTGTATGTCTGCAAACAGCAATATTTTCTAGAGAGGATGGAATTTGAGTTTCCACAAAGAATGAGAAGGAAGGCCTTCTGGAAAATTCTATTTGATATCCCTGGTGTATGATGTCTAAAATCCATTTGTCTGAGATATACTCCACACAAACCATTTTGAAAAGAGATAACCTTGCCCCAACTGGCCCTGACTGGGCTGGCAAATCTTGTCAATTTGTTTGGAGCTTGTCAGGGCTTTACCTCTAACCCGTTTTAACAAAGGAACTTTGGCCTGATTTCCAGGATGGATGAAAAAAGTCATTTCCCGTCCTATCCTATCTAGCTTCCTTATCTCCAGAAACTTGCCATATAGCGTTCTGTAAAGTTTTACAGAACAGAAGTTTCCCAGTAAATGGAATGGAACATAATGTAACAAGTCCCGTCCGACTCGTACCGCTCCTGTCTCTTCCTCCTCTGGGACAGCCTCTTTGCGTTCCAGGGTGGAACGCGGAAGCTGCTCGACTTCCTGATTGTGAGGCGAGCGGCCTGCGTTCCAAGGTGGAACGCGGAAGTCGTTCGTTCCAAACGGACGGCTCCGCCCCTCTCCTAGGGCTATTTAAACCCCCAGCTGAGGCAGCATGGCGTTCCACAATTGGAGTCAGAACGCCTGCTGTCTCCTCTTGCCCCAAGAAAGTCTCCAGGGACCCCCTGGACTGTCTGGACCGGATCACCACCTCATTGGCCACCTGGACTTGGACCTGGAACCCCTATCTGGACTCCCAAACGCAAGTACAGCTCTGATTGGAGCCTTAAGCTGACATTCTGATCCTAAGCCTTGTGAATGATACTGACTGTCTAGCATTTAACCACGAACTGTCAAAGTTGGGGGGATTCCTACTTGCATCCGAGTGGACCACCGCTCCTTAGAAAGTGCACCAGCTACCTTGATTTTCGTTTACTGCTTGTGACGCTAGGCTATGAAGTAATAGCTCTGAAAATACTTTCCCTTATTACGTGACGGCTGTGATGCTAGAGTCCCAAACTGCCCGCCTAAGATTGGGAGTGACGCCTGGGACTCAAGCCTGAGTAGCCGTCCTCACTCAACCCTCCGCAGTTGCGATCCATCTCATTGTACCTATAGAAGGCGTGACAAGTAAGTTATGGCAGGTGTCACACACGCGTACAGGCTTCGGGGATGATGGCAGTGAATGACTTCGCAGGCTTCGGGGATGATGGCATGTGATGCAAACGATATCTCCACAATTCCGACAATGGTGCTTTCATCTTGAAATGGAGAATTATTTGTTACATTGCTTACATCCTGTTGCTTCATCATACTTTAGCCATGTAAGACCCTTAAGAGCTTTGTTAACCTCTTTGATGTCTTCCATCTTTAATTTTTACTGGCTTAGATGGAGGCCCATTTCTTGTAGTGCCTGTTCCTGTTCATCGCACAGCTTCTACAATTGTTTTGTCTCGAGGTGTGACTTATCAAAGTCCTTCTTTCATTGGGAAAACTGTAGTAATTCAATTCGTAAAGACTGTTTGAGGTCTTTCTCCTTGTGAAAGTCTGTATGAAGAGTTTCATGTTACTCTTTTTCTAATTGAAGTTCATTCTCTAAACTGAAACAGCGACTTTCCAGTTTTTGAAGCTACAGCTGTAAGGATTCATTTTTGGCATCAAACTCCTTTTTCATTTATTGCAGTTTTCCTCAGATGTTTGTCTCATTTTCAGATTTGTTAAATCTTTCATCCATCAGTTTTGTCTCTGATTCCATTTGATCTCATTTGGATTTTTAGTGAAGCTACAGTATCGGTCTTCTTTTGTAAGGCAGTTTCTGCTTCTATGACTTTTTGGCACATTTGAAGGTTAATAGATTTTACATCATCCAACTGTTTTTCTTAATATGTATGCCTTCTTCTAATAACTGATTATGTTCACCTTGCAGCGATACAATTAGATCTTTTGCTGCAATCAGCTCCTCAGTTATCTTGGCATTTGTCTTCCCCAGTATCTCAATCTTTGACTGAAGGTCTGCAACTGTACAGCTTAAGTGTCTGTTTAATTCTTCCACATAGTGTTTTTGATCCAGGGCATTTGCTGTTTCATCTGCTTTGCTGTCATTATCATTTAGTTGTATATCCTTAAGATAGAAAGAAAAGTCAAAGATTCCAACCTGAGAATCATAATCCTCTCCTTAAGGCATACATTTGCATCAATCATGTTGAGCCCAACAAGAAGACCAACAATCACAGCTCCTTCTTCCCCCCAACATTAATGCTTCAGGTTAATAAAAGTCCCTTTGTAAATCCTTGTGGTCTATCAGCACTGGCAAGTAATCTGCTAACTTTTTCTGCATTAACGAAAGATGTAGCCAAGCTCTTCCTCGCCCCACACAGCTGTCTTTATTTTGGGAAGATTTTTTATGTTTGCAAAGATGTCAGATGATTCAGAGCAAAGTTTTTCTACCAGTTCCAGTGGGCCAAAGAATGATTTGTTTTGTCAATAACGCTCTTCTTAAATTTTAAGCCATGCTTTAAGCAATGTTCCATCAAACAAAATAATTGTTGTAATGGTGGGTATTCAGAATCCAGACTCCGACCTAGATTAAGAGCAGACTGGATCAGCACTTTAATGCTGATCTTCATCATGTTCATGAAGTTAGTACCTTCCATCTTGTCACCTTTTATTGTGCTGCAGCTGTAACCTTCTCTGTTATTTCTGTTTGATCAAATGGGGGGGGGGGCATATACACACATTGCTTGCACAGCAGAGAGGCAACCATTTCCATGAGTATATGAAGAGGAAAGCTAATGAAAAATTTAAGTTTCTGTTTTAACCACTTGAAGACCAGGGTGTTAAACCCCCTTCCTGTTCAGACCATTTTTCAGTATTCAGCACTGAAGTACTTTGACTGACATTTATTCAGTCATGCAACGCTGTACTGAAATTCATTTTATATAATTTTTGGGGACACATAGAGCTTTCTTTAGGTGGCATTTAATCCTCACTGGGGTTTTTATTTTACTATATAACAGAGTACCGAAAATTTTGAAAATAAACCTGTTTCCCTATGTTATGATATGAAACATTTGTTATCACCCCAATTTCTTGGTAACATATGAAAGATGGGGTCACATCGGCTAAATTGACACCAAACATGTCAAGCCTTAAAATTCCACACGCCCGCAAAATCGCAAAAATCTACCACATTCAAAATTGGCCATATGCGGCACTTTAAAAGCTTTTACTGCTCATCCATTTAGTGTTATCAGTGATTAGTGGTCCTAAAATTATAGCTCACAATCTGACATTCATGGTGATTTGTAACATGTGCGGCAGAATGGGCGCAATTGTCATTTTCGCACATAGGTGCACCTGACGGATGTATGTGGGGGCGAGGGGACTTTTAAATTTTTTTGTATTTAAAAAAAAAAAATTAATATGTGACTTTAATTTTTTTATGCTTCTTTAATTTTTTTTACACTTATCTTTATTGCTATCACATAGGGGACTAAGAAGCCCCCTATGTGATAGCCAATTTACGTAACAGGTCCTCTTTATGGAGACATCAGGGGTCTCTAAAACCCCAAATGTCACCTAGGGACCCCCAGAGAAGCTGATAAAGCAAAGATTTGCTTTACCAGCTTCTCCCCGTCTTCTGTAGCCAGGAATGACAGCTGATTGTGGAAGTGATATAATATGCATACACAGAGACTGGAGAGGAGCTCAGTGGGAGATCATGTAATGATTTCCATCTGATCTCTCGTGACAGAGTCGCCAAGCCGGTCCCCGCCCGCACTGGGCACAGCGGATCTTGGGGCCCGCGGCGGGAAAAGGGCGCACACCTGCACAAAATACATGCGATCGAGCATCTCTACAGACGCAATAATGCTTGTATTTAAACAGCCATTGTTGGCTGTTTACATTTTCACCATTCGTGCATGAGCTAGGCGTCACGCATGAGTGGGGGTGGGGAGGGATGTCTTAAAATGTCCACCTGCCTATCCGGCCGTTCAGATACAGCCGCCGCACAGGGGTGGTTAATATACATCAACTGCATATGCATGCTTCATGTTCACTTGGTGTACATTGCTGGTATATGTTTTTTTTAAAATACCTCTGCAAAGTTGGAAATGGGCTTAAAGTGAGTCCCTTCTATCACGAGTCTAACTGGTGCTCAAAACCATGTATGTTTGATGGACGTCTTGTATGGTTTGGACACTTTTAAAGCCCCGCTTTTCTTTTCTTGTATACAATTCTAACTGGTGCATGGCCTAAAAGGGTGATTTAAGGATAGTCTGTTATTGTGAGGCCTTAAGGGCCTGTTAACACCTTCTCCAGACCAGTTAATTTTTATCTGCACCAAAAACAGATGCACAGTAATTCCAATCGGTTTAAATGAGGCTTGTTCACACCATTGTGTTCAGTTCCAGAGCTTTTACCAAAAAAGTACAGAACAATGCTTTTTTTTGCACCGAAACACGCTTAACCCTTTACAGCTTTAGATAATTTTTTTGCTTCTGGGGACCAGAGCAATTTTGCCATTTTTGCTATGTGTTTGTTTAACCATCATTTCCATCTTCCTTATACATTACACCTACACACATTATAAACCGTTTTTTAAAAGACAAAATGGGCTTTAATTTGATGTGACATATGCGTATATAAATTCTTATTTTTTTAATAAAAAATACAATTTTTTTAAAAAAACCCAAATTTTTCACAGCTTTGGCAATAATAATGTGTATATACTGTAAGTAGTATAGCTAACAGAATGTATTTATAATACATTCTTTTTGTCCTGATTTATAGGGTATATCATATGTCTGGGATTTCAGTTTATTTTGGGAGTTATAGGTCACAAAATACAAGGAGTGTATTTTAGTGTGGAACAATTTTAGAATGTGGTATATTTTTCTCCTATCTTTAATATATTTTATAATAACTTTTTTAAGAAGGTTATTTTTGTAACTTTTTAAAAAACATTGTAAAAACTTTTAGTTTTCTTAATTGCAATTTTTTTTGAAACAAGGGGGCTTTGATAGTTAGTATTTCTGAGGAAAATACAATATTCTCCTTAGAGATATTTTGTATCAGTTTTCTAACACACAGGGGCTAGCAGATTCATACACAGTGAGCAGAGACTGTCGCGGTCAGCTGTGATGACAGGACTGTGACCACCTAATCTTCTGTTGAGGGTCTGCCTCAGAACCCGAGGGACCCAACAACAGCAGTAACTCAATGAGCTGCTGGTCCTTTCAAGGACCAGCGCTCATTTTACAGATTTACAGAATTATCCCGCCACTGATCGTTAACAAACTGAACGATCGTGATGGGATAATTCCATCATCAGTAAGGAAGTGGTTAAACCCAAGCAAAACCAATTTACGAAAGCAAAACGCACCGGAACGCATCAAAAATGCATAAAAACCATGTATGCGGAAACGCATCCAAAACTGGTCTGGAGATGGTGTGAACAAGCAGGGTAATGATAAATGTTTCATAACATTACGTAGGGGAAAAAAAATTTCTTTCAAAATTTTCAGGACTTATTTTGTCATAACCTGCGTCCAGCTTCCTGTTTGGTCAGTAAGCCAGGCTGCCTCGCAGTGTCACTAGGCAGCATGAAGCTGGCTTTTTAGCTCCCTCACGGCACTGCCAGTGTTATGTCATATGTTCTGACTGCGTTACGTTTGCCGACCTAGGTAACGCACTCAAATATGATGGCAAAATCGCTAATGCGCATGTGCACGCATGCTCTCTATGTAGTATCTGACGCCTGTATTGTTGTTTGTCCCATTATCTGCACACAGCCCGGCCTCCTCTGCTTTAATTTGCTGCTGCAGCCGTTGTCTTGTCACATTTGCTGAGCGTGTTACGTAGGTCGGCAAACATAACGTGGTCGGAAAATATAACAGAAGGGGTAAGTATCAGAGCATTTGGGCGAGTACGAATACTCGCCCAAATGCTCAGTATCTGCACCAATACCAGTATCGGTATAGGTGCATCTCTACTTCCCACTATATCCTCCATCATTTATTACATTCATTTTTGTGTCCTAAAGATGGCCAAAACTATTAGACATAAAATGCTTAACCACCTTTTTCATTTTTTCATTATATTATGACATTTATTCAGTCATGCAACGCTGTACTGAAAGTAATTTTATATCATTTTCTGGGGGCACATAGAGCTTTCTTTTGGTGGTACTTAATCACCAGTGGTGGTTTTTGTTTACTATATAAAGAAAAAAGTATAAAAAATTTTTAAAAAGAAAATGTTTTTGCAATGTTATGGTATGAAACATTTTTATTACCCAATTTTTTTGGTAAAATATAAAAGATATGGCCATGTTGGGTAAACATGTAGAACAAAAATATAGTAAGCGCACTACTCTGGCGGTGGATGGAAGCGTTTAAGCAACTGATGGTAGGGGGCGTGCTGCTTCCTCAAACAGGGAGAGGGACCCTGTGTGCAAGAAGAAAAGGGAACTGGACAAGGAAGCGCTATTGCCCTATTAAATATATGTGTACACAAAATTACCTGTATATCGATTGTAATTGGGTGTAATAACCCACAAACAAATGATGAATAGATAAAGGGAGAAATGAAGTGATTCACTATTTGATTATGCGTATATGGCTGATGAGAATGCCGTTACCCTGCCAAGGGAGACGCATGCCAGGAGTCAGGGATCATCAATAAAAATGACCTCCATCTAAGGTTGGTGTAACATTTAATATGTCTATAGAGAATCGCCAGGTCTCAGCTGGCCAGGCTGAGCCTAAACGAATCCGTGGGAGAGCGGCGGGGGAGACCGCTATATGGCTGTCTATCCAGCCGCAGCTCGCTGTGTCTAGCTGTCAGTGAGAGGCAACGTAAAATGACAGTGTGACATCAGTGAGGGGCTGGGAGGGAGCTGTCCAATGGCTACGCGTTTCGAGGCCGGAGCCTAGTCTTTCTCAAGCCGAAGTAGGAAGTCAAGAACGTATATATCTACCGTAGAAGATATATATAACACCATTACATGGGCGCATGCAATTTTATGGATTTACATATTTGGTATTGGTATTTACTAGGGCTGGTAATGATTAAAAGTTTCGTGTTCGATTAATCAAAATTTTTTTTAATCGATTCATCGATTAATTTCGATTAATTATAACGCACATACAGATCCAACTACATTGGCCGATACACATACAGAACAGCAATGAAGTAATAAAATGAACTAGGATCACAGTAATCCAACACGTTATTAATCTCAGGTGCCCCACTCAATATAGCCACCGCTGGATTAGTGTGATCCAAGTAAATTTTATTACTTCAATGCTGTGCTGTATGTGTATAGGCCAATGCTTACTTCAGAAATAATGATGCTATTAATCATACATTTTCATATCCTCCAATTTATTATACTATTAACCACTTCAAGACCAGGTGTTTAGACCCCCTTC
>NW_017306782.1:1087267-1099338 GCF_000935625.1 Nanorana parkeri | reverse complement strand
AGTCAAGAGGCCAATCCACCAACGCTACCTACGCAAGGATTGGGGACAAGTTTCTCTCATTCACACACCTGCATAGTTTCTCACCTTTGCACGCACAGCTGAGAAATGTGCTGAGTTTCCTACAGTCAGCATTGGACATTGGGTTGGCATACAACTCTTTGAGGGTCCAGATCTCGGCCTTATCAGCCTTCACAGGTGTGAAGTGGGCGGACAACCCTCTTCTACGCAGGTTCATGAGGGCGGCTATGAAGTTACGGCCTCCAAGGAGGGCACTATTCCCATCTTGGGACCTGGACTTGGTCCTGAAAGCCTTAACAGCTCCTCCTTACCATCCGTTCAGTCAATGCACCTTATGGAGTCTGATGCAAAAACTGGTCTTCCTTATAGCCATAACCTCTGCTAAACGAGTCTCTGAACTGGCAGCATTATGCTACAAAGAACCATTTTGTATCCTTCTGGAGGATAAAGTGATTTTACGGTCATTTTGTTTTAATTTTTTTGTCTTTTTTTCGGGGTAGGGTGATGTAGATGGATACAGGGGTCTGAGTCAGGAAGTAGGGGGGCAGATAAGGGAGGCGGGAGGCTCGTGAGGGTCCATTAGCAAAATCTTGCCCAGGGCCCAATTAATATTAATGGTGGCACAGAGCGCCGCAGCCGGGACGGATCCCGACATTACTGTCAAGATCCACCCATCTGTGTGAGTGACAGCTGGCTCTGCCTATCTAGAGGCAGAGCCAGCTGTACCCGCACCCTCATCCGTTCGATCCTCCAGTCAGCGCTGGGGGATCAGAGCGGGGAGGGGGGAATCCCTGCAGGGAGCCTTGACTGACAGTCAAGGCCCTCTGCAGGGAGATGATCGAGAAGTGAGCGAGCAACGGTATGGGTTCACTCCCCGATCTATTGAGCCGACGTTTCATTGTCACAACTCGGCTCGAACTATGAGGATGAGTGATTTTCACTCACCTCATAGTTCTCCTTTAATTGCACCCCTTAACACTGTAACTACTGGGCATTGACTACCAATTTGAGCTTCAGGTGGGCACACCAATTTGTATATTTATTACATGCACGTGTTTATATTTTTCACACATGCATATATAAAAATTTAAACATTTTACTTTAGAGTAAAGTCCCTGATAGACAGTTGACTAGTTGCTATGGGCAGCAAATGAAATAAATGTTCTCTATAACTAGACAACCAGGACATATAGTTGATTCTATATTATCCACAAAAGGTTAACAGCACTCTCTCAACCCTGCAGCAGTGCCTGTACCTGCTCTCAATAGTAGTCCATGTCCGCCCTCTCTGTGCAGCAAGTAGCTTATTCCTTCTGAGGCTACTCTAGAGATCACATGACCTTACTCCAGGAGCCAAGCCTCGTTCTGAGGCTACTCTAGAGATCACATGACCTTCCTCCTGGAGGCAAGCCTCATTCTGAGGCTACTCTAGAGATCACATGACCTTCCTCCAGGAGGCAAGCCTCACTCTGAAACTTTACCCACTGATATTATCTTACCGGAAAGGTTTACTCAGAGTAAACCTTTCCGGGAGAAAATGCCCCTCTCGCGGACATCAGGGAGCCGTTATCTAATAGAGGGAGACTCCCTGAACATCAGGGAGACTTGAGATCCCTGCATTTCTGTCTCATATCTAAATTCTACATATAACTATACACAAAACGCTGACCCTATGGAAGTAACGCACAGAGTGCAGGGGTAAGAAATAAGCAACGCACAGAGTGCAGAGGTAAGATGTAAGCAACGCACGGAGTGCAGGGGTAAGATGTAAGCAACGCACAGAGTGCAGGGGTAAGATGTAAGCAACGCACTGAGTGCAGAGGTCCGAAGTAAGGAACGCGCAGAGGGCAGAAGTAAGGAACGCGCAGAGGGCAGAACTAAGGAACGCACAGAGGGCAGAAGTAAGGAACGCACAGAGGGCAGAAGTAAGGAACGCAGAGGGCAGAAGTAAGTAATGTACAGAGGGCAGAAGTAAGTAACGTACAGAGGGCAGAAGTAGGGAACCCGCAGAAGGCAGAAGTAATGCACAGAGTGCAGGAGTAAGGAATGCACAGAGGGCAGAAGTAAGTAACACACAGAGGGCAGAAGTAAGTAATGCACACAGGGCAGAAGTAAGGAATGCGCAGAGGGCAGAAGTAAGGAACGAGCAGAGGGCAGAAGTAAGGAACGAGCAGAGGGCAGAAATAAGGAACGAGCAGAGGGCAGAAGTAAGGAACGAGCAGAGGGCAGAAATAAGGAACGAGCAGAGGGCAGAAATAAGGAACGAGCAGAGGGCAGAAGTAAGGAACGAGCAGAGGGCAGAAATTAGGAACGAGTAGAGGGCAGAAGTAAGTAACGCACAGAGGGCAGAAGTAAGGATCACATAGAGGGCAGAAGTAAGGATCACATAGAGGGCAGAAGTAAGGAACGCACAGAGGGCAGAAGTAAGGAACGCACAGAGGGCAGAAGTAATGAACGCACAGAGTGTAGAAGTAAGGAATGCGCAGAGTGCAGAAATAAGGAATGCGCAGAGTGCAGAAATAAGGAATGCGCAGAGGGCAGAAAAAAAACACACAGTTCAGTAGCAAAGAACGCAATAAATCCTGCTTTCCTATCACACAGTATGGGGTGGTATGGCATGCGTTATATGTGACAGCACAGAAGAATTTAGAAGCATTTGCTCACTGGTATTGGGCAGCTGGATTTGTTGCATAGAACATTTTTAGCAGCAGATGCAAACAATGAGGGCCCAGTCACACTATAAAAAGTGCGTTCACGTGCATTCAGTCTCTGGAACGCAACTCGGCCAGCTCACTTTGTTTTTGGGTGTAGGGGGCGTGACGATGCATTGCCGCCCGCCCGCAGAACGATCACCAGCACCCAAACACGTGGCAAATTAGTGTCTGCGTTCAGGTACATTGTGATCTGCAAAAAAGTAGGGCATGCAGCATTTTTGCAGATTGCACTGCACCAATACGCAAGCACTAATATTCCATGCGTTTGGGTGCCAGCGATCGCATGGCGGGGGGGTGGCTGTGGTGCTATTGACTTCATGGCACCGCCACGCCCCCTCCCATCCCAAAACAAAGTGAGCCAGCCGGGTTGCATTCCACTGCGTTGCAGAGGCGGATTGCACTGGAACGCACTCTTTATGGCGTGACTCGACCCTGACAACAGTATTTTTTAAAAAAAGTTTTTTTATTTTTTTTTGTAGCTGCGGATGTCAACTGGTTAAGGAGGGGTGCTTCACTTATCTGAACTCCATGCACCTGCTGCTCCTGATTCAGGGGTTAACTCCCTGTGTCCCAGACTTTCTTCACCCTGATGGTATCGGCCTCCTCCTTGCTCTCCAAATCCGATGCCACTGCTGGCCGGGTGAGCTCTCTCATCTCTCTGTGCAGGGAAGGAAGTGGCGCTGCTGGCACCCCATTCTCCCCGTGAGGCATGCAGTGGCAGATGGGGGAGGGGGCGGGGACTGTGCGGAGGCCACGGGCGCCCCATCCTTCCCGCGAGGCCCGCAGTGGCAGATGGGGAGGGGGCGGGGCTTGTGCAGACGCTGCGGGCACCCCATTCTCCCCGCGAGGCCCACAGTGGCAGATGGGGGGAGGGGATTGTGCGGAGGCAGCGGGCGCCGCATTCTCCCCGCGTGGAAATTGTTACAGCTCCCTTCTGCCCAGGGACGGACTCGCTAGAGTCAGGTGAGGTGAATCTGCAGGGGCGAGTTAGGCGACTCCACAGGGTCTCAGGGGGGTCTGCAGCCTGCAGAGCCCACCACATTATACAACAATGCAGAATACCACCAGCTATAAAAGGACTACAATTACCAGCAATTTATTATACAGCAATGCAGAATATTATTAATAGTATTACATACTCTGTGTTGCTTCAGGGTGGAGATGGTACACCCGTTCCGGAGGAGCGAAAGGACTGTTTGCCAAAAGGTAAGTATAGTGGGAGGGGGGAGGAGAGGGGCCAGATTTTTGTGGGTAATTCCATTTTCCCATATTACTTGTGAAAGTGAACTTACCCTTTAATGTACATTTTGCACGTTAGAGAGCGCTGCTGACCGACTTCCAAACAGGCTGATTACAAGTGATCTGAGTGGCTCTACAGTCACTCAAAGCACCTGTATAAAAACGGCTCCCCTGCTCTATTGGCAGTAGTGGAATGGGCCGGGGGACACAGGGGCGGATGTACCCGAGGCTGGTGAGATTTGTTCCCGCCCCCATCATTGGAGGAGGCATGGTACTTAAAATCATTTAATAGTTTTGGCTGCCGTGAAGTCCCGTGCTTCCTATCTGCCAAATCCGCCACCCAGCTTCCTGATAAGCCGGGCCAACGGTACCCCGGGATGCCGATATCAGTATCGGTAAGTATGTAAAAAAAATATTGTTACTCATACTTATTGCCGAAAAACGGTATTGGTGCATCCCTAATATGTGTGTGTGTGTGTATATATATAGATATATATATATCTATCTATATCTGCCCTGGGCGCCGATAACTCTGTTTACGCCACTGACACTAACTACTGTGCATTGACTACCAATTTGAGCTTCAGGTGGGCACACCAATTTGTATATTTATTACATGCACGTGTTTATATTTTTCACACATGCATATATAAAAATTTAAACATTTTACTTTATAACTCTCTTTTTAAATTCACTATAGTCTCCATGTTCTGTTGAAACACCCCAACACCAAGTATAACATTTCAGCATACCCAGCCCCATTTTTATTTTCGCTTAAATGAGCAGTAATGAGTTTTGATAGCAGACTTGCCTGGCACCACTAGCCTAACATGCACTTATTGCTCCTTTGCTTGAAGGTCTCGTTCACACCTAGGCGTAATGCATATGCGCGACCGTCGCGCGTTTCCGAAGGCTACTTGGCTGTATCCCAATGGAAACGCGCAACAAAACGGCCCAAAGTAGTACCTGGACCTTTTCAGGCGTGGGCCGTTTTGTAGCGCGTTAGGGACAGGCGGAAATACGCCAAGGTGGGAACGAGACCATTGAATACAATGGGATTTATATTTTTGAGCGTTTTGCAGAGCGTTTGTCGAGCGTAGAACGCGCTACAAAACGTTCAGGTGTGAACGAGGGCTTAAGGGCAAACTGCCTTTTTTGTAATCTAAAATGCTCCTGGTAAAGAAAAAACAAACAAACTGTAAATATACTTGCTCATTATAAGGTTCATAAAAAATCAATGGAAATGCATAAAAATCTGCACTGATATGTGTTCATAGGATGCATGATTTTGTACACTTCGCAATGCACTTTTCTTTACATATCAACAGGTTTGCATTTGTTTTCATGTGTTTCTAATTTATCTTGGTGGAAACACGTGTGCATTTAAAGAGGTTAAGCGTGAATGCAGCCACAGAATCTGATTGTATTTTCCAGTTTTCTTAGATTGAGGTGTGACATGCAGAAATGGTTCTAGAGGCAGTTAGACTTTTTTTCTTTCTGCTTCTGAAGAGTTCTCTACTCAGCCCTGTTACATGCCCATTACTTCTGAATAACTGTCTGACTATTTGTTATAAGGGAGGAACTTATATCTTAAACATCTTTATCAATGACTAGACAGCAGTGACATTTCAGAAAATATTCTTCTTCTGCATCACATAAATCTTTTTAAGTAAACCGGAGCAATGCTAAAGAAAGCCATCTTAATCGCAATTCATTTATAAAATATTTTATAAATAAAAACTAATGGGTGTACTACTACATTTTTATGTTAAAGGAGAACTATGAGGTGAGTGCTCCTCACTCACCTCATAGTTCTAGCCGACCTGTGACAATGAGACTGTCACAGGTCGGCTCAGTAGATCGGGAAGTCAGCGAACACATACCGGCGTTCGCTCACCTCTCGATCCTGTCACAGCTCTCTGCCGTGACAGGGGAGGGGCTGGATTCCCCCCTCCCCGCTCCGATCCGCCAGCGCTGACTGGCGGAATGGACGGGGAGGGGGCGGGTACAGCTGGCTCTGCCTCTAGATAGGCAGAGCCAGCTGTCACTCACGCAGCTGGGCGGATCTCGACATCGATGTCGGGATCCGCTCCGGCATCTCAGTATACCGCGAGCTGTAGCTCACTGTATACTGAGCTTAGGGTAACGGGAGGACGCTAGTTTGTGTTCTCCCGTTACCCTAAGGAGAACTATGGGGAAAAGCCCTGACCCCATAGTTCTCCTTTAAAGTCCTGATCTCCCCATTTTCTTTACTGTGCTGATAGGCTGATGTATCGATGTGTTCATAGTAAAACTACAGTGAGTAGTCAGCATCTAACCTGTCCTAAATGTCTAAATCTGATTGCGGGCTGTGGAAAAATAACTTCTTAGCATTAATGCATACTTTTTTATGTCTTTAAAGGATTTGGAGGAGTTTCTGAAAACATCCCGATGAAATACTTAGGCTCCTTTATATAGGTTAGGTAAAACTTTTTTTTTTTTTCAACTGGTCCTCAGCAACCAGAATCCACAGAGATGTAGAATGCATAACATACAATGGGGGGAATTTAGCAAAACTGGAGCAGAAGAATCTGGAGCAGTTGCCTATGGCAACCAATCAGCTTCTTTCTTCAGTTTGTTCAGTTAAGGATTGAAAATGAAAGGTGGATGCTGACTGGTTCCTCTCAGTATGACTTCTATGAACCATGTATGCTTCTCTCAGTTCCTTAGATAATATCACAAATAGCATATTTAGGGTATATAGGTGAGAAATTATGCTGAACAGAGGCTAAAGTTTCACTCCAAGTGTTAATGGATTTAGTCCCCCTGAGGTGAAAATAATTAAGTCAGCACAATGTGGTAAAACTTGTAAACAGTCACACTTAATATACTTTAGATTGTTTATCTGTGTTGGATCTACTCAACAGATGTTAAAGCTATTTTTTTTTTACACATTTTTCTTTAATAAAAAGAATTTAGTCAAAATTTAAAACTATAATTTAAAAAAATGTACAGTATATCAGTTAGTAAATATGAAAAGCTGGATATAAATATTTAGTATTTTCCTATGTAGCCAGATGGTGGAGCTCTCTGATTCTTTTCACATGTTTCATGTATCTATGTACCAACCCTTTTTCACTTACAGAACCCTTCATAAGTATACAAAATCTCAAGGCATCCAAGTCTAAAATGTAAAAATGTGAATCCATACCAGACCCTTATCTTACATAGGTGTCTGGTATGGGTGTCAAGTAGAGGGAACCAACACAAACAAAAATGACTTTTGTTTCACCCCTTCACATCAGAAGCTCTCCTTTCATATCAGAAGCCCTCTTTACATCAGAGTCCCCCACTTTTTCACATCTTGCTCCATGGAAACATGATCCTGTGCAAATAAATTTGAAGGTGGCCTTGATGAAAACCAAATGGCACCCCAGGGTGCCACAGTGCCCTGGTTGAGAAAGGCTGCTCTATACCTCCTTCTGCAAATGTTTGTTGCTTATATAGCTATGCTGTTCAAGATTCAGAAAAGTGAATAAGTCTGCACCATCAATAGGCTAAGTTATGTCTTTTAACTAGGGATGCACCGATACCACTTTTTTAAGACCGAGTACGAGTACCGATACTTTTGCTCAAGTACTCACCGATACCAATTACCGATACTTTTTCTTAAAGGACCAGGTCACATTTTTTCTAAAGCAATACAAACTAATGATTTTAGGTCAGTTTCTTAATATTATGATTCATGGGATGACGAGGGAGCATGACGCAGCTTCCCGGCCAATCAGAATGCCGGGCGCTGCGTCATTACACGGCACCCCGCTTCCAGATTGGCTAGCTTTCTGACCAATCGGGAAGCCGGGCAGCGCGTCATTACACGCTACCCGGCTTCCTGATTTGGCGGGAAGTGATGAGAGAGCATGGAGCAGTTTCCCGGCCAATAAGGAAACCGGGAAGTGATGAGAGAGCATGGAGCAGTTTCCCGGCCAATAAGGAAACCGGGAAGTGATGAGAGAGCATGGAGCAGTTTCCCGGCCAATAAGGAAACCGGGCAGCGTGTATTGACAAGCTGCCCGGCTTCCTGATACAGGAAGTACTCGTGCTAGGTGTCGGAGCATTTGGGCGAGTACGAGTACTCACCCAAATACTCGGTATCTGCACCGATACCGATACTAGTATCGGTATCGGTGCATCCCTACTTTTAACAACATTAAAGGAGAACTATGAGGTGAGTGCTTTTCACTCATTCTCATACTTCTAGCCGACCTGTGACAATGAGACTGTCACAGGTCGGCTCAGTAGATCAGGAAGTGAGCGAACACATACCGTCGTTCACTCACTTCTCGATCCTGTCACGGCTCTCTGCCGTGACATGGGAGGGACTGGATTCCCCCCTCCCCTGTCCGATCCTCCAGAGCTGACTGGCAGGACGGATGGGGGAGGGGGCGGGTACAGCTGGCTCTGCTACTAGGTAGGCAGAGCCAGCTGTCACTCACGCAGCTGGGTCGATCCAGACATAATTGTCAGGATCCGCTTCAGCTGCGGCGTCTCAGTATACCGCGAGCTGTAACAGCTCGCGGTATACTGAGCTTAGGGTGAGGGGAGGACGCCAGTTTGTGTCCTCCCGTTACCCTAAGGAGAACTATGGGGGAAAAGCCCTAACCCCATAGTTCTCCTTTAATATAGGCAAAAAGGCTCGGTTTTGCTGGAGTTTGTTTCAGGATAGATCAGGGTACAATTGAGTGCATGCCTCAACATGATCTTTTCCTGATAATCCTGACTCAAATAGTGTATTTTGTCTGATTTTAGAGAGCCGTTAGTTCTTAGGGCTTTGTCCATCTCTGTTCATTGGGTTAGCCCTATTCCTGACCCTCCATTGTTAATGATCGCACTGCACTTTCAGAAATGCTGCATTTTTGGTCCATTGTGATTAAATATACAATGCAATGTGTGTTAATATGCAGGTGTTTATTCACTGAGCGGACCAGGCTGATATGAATGGGCCCTAAACCTTTCACTACAACTGCTGTACATGTGTTACAGTGCGACAGTGAAAGGATGTATACAAAACTACGGCTCCAATAGTGGCTGTGGGTTTGTTTACATTTAATCATTCAGGCTTGTCAGAGCCATGTAGAAGTGATCCAGCCCCTCGATCACTTCTGCATCCTGGCGTCAAGTCCCTTGTGTGTGAGTGCGCTCCCTTGTTGTTTGTCTCCATGTCAGTTCACTCTTCCAGCCCTTCTGGTCCTCTGGCTGACCTTATTACACTAGGCCATCAGGGAGCTCCAGTTTCCCGATATCCTCAACATAAAATATCCTTGAAGTGCTTAGTTCTGCACACTTTCCGGTCACAGCTGTCAAACTACAGCATTAAAACTGAAGGATATGGAATTTTGGAACAGAAGTCCTACTGTTTCACCTACCACAGTGAGTTTTATTTAGTTCCGAATTGAAAATTGGATGAATTTCTTTAAATTCTGACATTTGGATGCATCTGAATTTCCAAATTCAAATTTCCAAATTTCGGATGTATCCGAATTTCCAAATTCCAATGCATCTGAATTCAAATTAAATAAAAAAAAATCAGAATTTTTGAATATCCAATTCTATGTCAATTATTTTATTGAGTTTTTTTCAACAGTATACAACAAACAATAAGCAGCAAACAAGAAACAAAAAGAAAGTTATGATTACAGGTTCTGGGATAATATTGTCACGTCCAATATGCAAACATTCAGGTCTCATGAATCATCAAGATTTATACATAGGGTGATTAATCCAGCACTCCCAGGCCGAAGGGAATGAAGTAAATTTGCCATTTTTAATAGCGAACATGCGTTCATGAGCACATTGGAGGTTCACCCTACGGATGACATCACTGAAGTCAGGCAGAGATGTATCCCTCCAATGTAGCGCAAGCAGTGTCTTAGCTGCTACGAGGATATGCATAACAACGGTTCCAGCTTAAATCGGAAGGTCCTCAATGGTCAAATGCAAAAAGACAAGTGCTGCTGAAGGTGCCACCGTACATTTAGACAAGTCCGATACTAGCTTAAAGATATGGTTCCAGAAGGATCTAACAGATTTACAATACCATAATATATGTTGAATATCCAATTCTAACAACCAATATGGACAAAGATGACCAGTACGGACTAAAATGACTAGTACAGACTAAGAGGACCAGTACGGACTAAGATGATCAGAACAGAAAAAAATGATCAGATGAAAAAATTCTAATCAGTCCAAAACTAAGTCATTTTTTGAGCCTTTACATGTCTAGTAAAAATGATTACTGAAGACATCTAAAAAGTGTAAAGGTCAGATGTTTGCAGAGCAAAGGGCTCTGAGAACCTTTTATAAATACACCCCTTACTAAACAAAATGGTTTGTTTTTTTTCAATGCTTTTGTTGATCACAATGTTCCAGTATGATAAAGAGATTTTTTTTTAACCATATACCCATACAGATAAAATAGTAAACATTAAGGGGTATTTTCACTGTCAAAGCACATTTATAGTATATATATTGAAAATAAATGTGAGCTGTATTTGTGGGGGAAGATACAGAGAAGATGGACACATTGGCTAAACATACATACTCCATTCAGGTTCCTCAGTTGGAATTACTTTTAACAGAATATTTAATTCAACATAATCGTTCCGTGCCTCAATTGAGATCCACAATCAATGGTCACATACCTCGATCACATGGAGGAGGCAATAGAGAGTTACAATTAAAACATACAAAAGTGCAGTGGATTGCAGCCTTGAACATTGATTTTGATTTACATTTATTTCTCTAATATGTTAGTGATGCTATGTATTTTTCTTTCGTTTAGTTGCAAAATAAACTGCTACTTTGTTTCCATTTGTGTCTTTACTTAATTGATGCAACTAATACAAATTTTCAAGTTGGATTTCTATTTAACCACTTCCCAAGCGATGATGAAAGTATCCCACCACGATCATTAATTTTGTTAACGACCAGTGACGGGATAATTCCGTCAGTCGGTACAATGAGCGCTGGTCCGTTAAGGAACCAGCAGCTCATTGAGTTACTGCAGTTGATGGGTCCCTCATGGCAGACCCTTAACAGCAGATAAGGTGATCACAGTGACAGTCACACATTCACTGCTCACTATTTTGTAAACAGCTAACCATCTGTGTTACAAAAGTCATACAAAGAATCTCTGTGGAGATTATCAGTGATACTAAGGGGTCTATTCACGAAGCTACCGAAGGATCTAGCCGTAGCTTCGGCTGATCCTTCGGGTAGCTTCGGCCCCAGGACCCCTTCGGTTCAGGGCTGCTGTACGGGCTATACACTATAGCCCGTACAGCCCCTGAAGTTGGCCGAGGGGCTCAGTCAAACAGAAAACATATCCTTCAGCTTTATGACACATGGGCATCCCTGGTTACCAGGTAACCAGGGATGCCCATGTGTCATTACAATGAGAGCTTAGGAGAGCCGGCAGTGATATGGAAGCCGACTCTGCTAAGCTCTCATCTTAATGACAGAACAGCATCTGCTGGTTGCCTAGTAACCAGCAGATGGTTACTAGTTAACCAGCAGAATCTGTTCTGTCATTAGGATGAGAGCTTAGCAGAGTCGGCTTCCATATCCCGCCGGCTCTGACAAGCTCTAATTCTAATGGCAGCTGCGCTGGCGCTGACTCGAGTATAAGCCGAGGGGGGGCACTTTTCACCCAAAAAAATGGGCTGAAAATCTCGGCTTATACTCGAGTATATACGGTAATACAATTTATTATGAATTACTCGCTGTTAGCTACACTAATTATGTACACATTATTATTGCCGTGGCTGTGAAAAAAAAATGTCATAATTTTTTGGGGATTTTTTGTATTTAAAAAAATAAGAATTTATATACGCATAAACTAAATTTCCTAATACCATGGAAAGGGGAACCCTTTGAACCCCCAAAATGCATTGCTTTTTTTGATATAAAAATTTTAATAGAATTAAAGTGACACTAAACTAGCTAAGGAATTAAATCTTAAGAATTAATTCAAGTGCCTTAACTATTAACAAAAATTTACCTTATTTGTGTATCAATCGACTGTAGATCCTCAAATCATCTCTGAATTTATGCTCACAC
>NW_017306782.1:1072118-1087226 GCF_000935625.1 Nanorana parkeri | reverse complement strand
GAAGTGAGGGGAAGGGGCAGTGGACACCGAAAAGGCAGTGGAAGTGGGGAGATGGGCAGTGGACACAGAGAAGGTAGTGTAAGCGGGAGGGGGACAATGGACACAGAGGAGGGAGAGGAGAAAGGTGGCACAGTGGTAGTCAAAGAACCAAAGGGCGGGTCAGTGGACGCATAGGTGGCAGTGTAAGAGTCACGAGGTAGGGCAGTGGAAGAGGAGAGAGGTGGCACAGTGGTAGTGGGAAACGAGAGAGGTGGCACAGTGGCAGTGGGAAACGAGAGAGGTGGCAGTGAGAGAAGGGGAAGGTGGCACAGTGGGAGAGGAGACAGGTGGCATAGTGGCAGTGGGAAACAAGAGAGGTGGCAGTGAGAGAAGGGGAAGGTGGCACACTGGGAGAGGAGACAGGTGGCATAGTGGCAGTGGGAAACAAGAGAGGTGGCACAGTGGCTGTGAGATAGGCGAGAGATGGCACAGTGGGAGAGGAGACAGGTGACACAGTGGCAGTCGTAGAGGAGAGAAGTAGCACAGTGGGAGAGGAGAGAGCTGGCACAGTGGCACAAGGAGCAGTGAGAGTCCGGGAGGGGTCAATGGACACAGAGGTGGTGGTGGGAGAGGAGAGAGGTGGGCACAGTGGCAGATAGAGGGCTGCCCAAGGCTGCCAGCAGTGGGAGGATCACAGGGGGAGAGATCAGGTAAGCTCTGTACCTCATAGCCAGGATAAGAAGTCAAGTGAGCTCTGTACTCCAGACTGGGATGAGAAATCAGGTAAGACCTGTACCCTATAGCTAGGATTAGAGGTCAGGTGAGCTCTGTGCCCCATAGCTGGCATGGGAGGTCAGATGAGCTCTGCAGTGGGTAGCTGGCATGGGAGGTCATGGGAGGTCATGGGAGCTGGCAGGGGGATGTGGAGACATTTTCATGAAATCCTAAGAGCAGCCTATCAATGAGGAGCAGGCGTGGGCCAGTGTGCTACCAGTGTGCCCAGGGACTGGCCCAGACTCCATGGCACTGAGGACCAGGATATGGGACACAGCACCAGTCCTCTATAGATAATGGTATTCTGTATTGCTGTATAATGCATTGCTGTGATTTGTTGTGCTGTATAACAGATGATATTAGTCTGTATTGATGTATAGTGTATTGCTAAGATTTATAGTACTCTAAAGCGGGCACCATTTTGCATTGATGTATAATTCATTGCTGGGATTTTTAGTCTGTGATGAAGGGATAAAACATGGGGAAAAAAGCATGTTATGCACATGTGAATGCAGTGCATAATAATGCATTTGGGATTAAAAAGGCACCTATATGCAGCAAAGGACTTGTCCCTGTAATAAAAACCCCAATTGCATCACCTGTCCTGTACCTCTCTAAAATGTTTCTGTAAACACTATCATTGTGCTCTTTACTATAAGCAGAAATCGCTGGTATTTTGCTCATATTGGATATTTTTAGTGTTATGTTTTATAGTACTCAGTTGTATGTATATCTTCTTACAGGTGTAGATGGATTTACTGCACTAAAATACATAAAAAAATGTATATTTAATCACCTATATTAGCAGGTGCCTCCCTGTGCCTGTCTCTTACATAGCATAGTGCTGTTAGTCTTTCTAGCTGGAAAACCTTATCTTAAGACTCTGATATAGAACCAGCGTTTTACTTGGAGTGATACCTTTATAACTGGTTTCAAAATGAACCTTGCATTAATAGAAAGCTGTGGTAGGAGAATATGGAAGCTACCATCACTGACATCTCCCTTTAAAAATAAAAGTTGCATAGTTGTCCTGTTTTACAATGGCTAAATGTTTGATGTTCTAGCCTAGAAGCCGATCAAGTTCGGACTTCACTCTGACCTATGGGTTTTTTTCTAGGTCAATTACTTAGAAAGTATTGATGTGAGTGACAGACAGGCAACTAGTATAGAGGTCATTGAAGACGTTTTCTCAATATGTTTCCTTTAAATGCAACAAGCAATGTAGAATATATCTTCCAACATACCTTATCAATATTGGGTGTGGCTTGCCCATATATATGGTGGAATTTGGAAAATAAGTTTGATCTGGTTTGCTTACTATTCTGATGTTTGTAATACTGAAAGATGAAAGATGCAAAGTATTAGTGCATCAATGAAAACATTATTATTAAAACATTAAGATTCACATGCTGTAAATGTTTTGTGAATGTCAATTCACTGCTTTATAAAAATGCCCGTATGTGTATTTTTTTTATGCTTTAGGCATTATAGCTAGCAGGCTCAGGGGTCACATTCTGTCATCAGGTAAGATTAACTTTATGTCTAATTGCACCTTAGCCTACTTTTATGGATTCTTCTCTAAAGGCCAATTTAATTTTTTTTCTAATATAAGTAAAAAGAAAAATAGAAGGTTAGATGCTATAGAAATTGTTGTTATATGGATTCTGCCATTAAGTGAAAATAGTGACCCTTATCTAAGTGTCCAAGCTTCCTTTATCTAAGTTCATACAGTAAATAACACATGTATTAATATTTTCTTGACATTTTGACTCGAAGTATTATAAAGGAAACATTTAGAGGGTCACCATTTTCATTGGTGTTGCATACCATTTCTCTTGTTAGTGGACAGTTAGAAAAGTGAATAATTTTATCTTTCAAAGTATTGTATTATTCATTTTTCCAGAATAGAATAAAACAATAAGATAGCACATGATGCACAAACAGTATAGCACACAATTGCATTTCGGGTCTCCCACATTAGCATAGTCAAGTAGTAAGAGGGGATATTGACAAGGTCGGGGCCATAATGACCGGCCTCTGCCTCAGGGACATCCACTTCAAGGCATCAATTGGTGTACCCGAGGCAGAGAGAGATTCCATTAGGATCCAATCTGGTGTGTAACCCTGGTCATACACAGAGGAAAGGGGGGCGTGTCCTGATCTTAATGGCGGCTGGACGTGTCTGATGTGAGTGCCGCGCCATCCGCCCACTAACCACCCGGCACATACCGACACACAGACATCCCAAGCACCTCGCATAACTTTGGCAAAGGGGAGTGGAAGATGAACCGTAAGAAGACCGGGAAACAGGGGGCGCCGAAGGTACCTGTAGTGAGCCTGTTGCAGCGATACATGACGGCTGAGACTAGGAACCGAGCGCAGGGAATAGCAGCTCGCTCAAGCCTCTCCCCCGGACAGTCCCCACGTCGGAGGGCAATGGAATCTTCAACTCTGGGGCTGGAACAGGGGGGTGAACTAGACCACTCCATACTACTGCCCATATAGGAAATGGTGAAAACTCTCCCTACTAAAAATGAACTGACCGACATGTTTGCTCATCTGGAACAGTCATTAAAAACTGACATAGAAGCCATGAAAGGTGAGATGTCACATCTCCTGCACAGAGTGGAAGAGGGGGAATTGAGGCTGGATTCTCATTCGGTGTCAATTAGGACATTGCAGACGCAGATACATTCATTACTTGGGACACAACGTACTACCTCGTACCGCCTGGAGGATCAAGAGAACAGAGACCGCAGAAATAATTTGAGGATCCGCGGTCTACCTGAGGCAATAACTGACCCAGAACTAACGGAGACATTAAGGGGTATTTTTAACAAAATATTGGGAAATACACCACCCACCCTCCTGATGTTTGACCGTATACACCATATCCCACGGCCACGTAATATGGCGGTCGAGACGCCACAGGATGTAATCTGTCGTTTCCACTATCATATGGAGAAAGAGAGTATTACACGGAAATTAAGGGAACAGCCTCCGATGGATCATGATGGAGTGCGCATCCAGATCTACCCTGATTTAGCTCGAGAGACTTTGGCAAGATGCAGGGCCATGCGTCCACTCCTGGAAAATCTTCAAGCAGCGGGTATTTCTTACAGATAGGGATTCCCATCCGGCCTAATAGCACGTAAAAATGGGAAAATCGTAACACTTCGGATGCCAGAAGAACTACCGCAATTCTGTGAATCCCTCTCTATCAACACACCTCACTTATCGGGATGGCAGGAATCAATACCGGACTGTGATCAGCTCCCAAATAGTGAGTGGACATTGTTAATCATGATGTTTAGTTATAATACTTGAATGTGTATAGAAGTAAGTTAGGATAAAGATGATAACATGGTGTAGGCTGGTTAAATATGGTTCACATGGATTGGATAACACACCGGGTTTGAAACTCATGTAATGTCTCGGGCGGGGGGATGCCCCCCCCCTTTTAAGTATTTCAAGGGATGTACTGAAATCAATGTAAAGAAATGATATCCCACGTGTGCTTAAATAATTGATGGGAGCACACGGGGGATAATAGAATAGGTGTGGGCGGGGGGTGCGGGAGTTTGATGGTGGGAACCCCCCCTACTATCCAGGTTAGGAAGTAGGAGGGAGAGATAGACAGCGGCCAGGCGGCTCAGATACGCCCCCCATGACGTGCGATAGGAGCTCTAGTGAGCTGGCACAAGTCCAATATTTGGACTTAGGTAGTAGCTGCTGCTATAGCAACTCTTACTGGTTGTATTATATGTTGGTATTGGTTTATTTAGTATTTGTTGTTTTTTCTTATAGTTTTTTGTTTTTCTTTTTTTCAATCTTTTTTTACTTCTTTTCTTTTTTTTGGTATGGGGGAATATCTGGCACTAAAATAAGGGAAAAAATATATGTTACAAACCTGAATATTGATGGCCAACCTTAATATATTAACATATAACATCAGGAGCCTCAACACTCCTGTTAAGACACCAGCTGACACATGAATTAAGGAGACTGCGGTGTGATATTGCTTTCTTACAGGAAACACACTTATCCCACCACACGCAAATACGCCTCTCATCCGCATACTATCCACTGTGGTATTATGGCACTTCTGACTCCAACCACTCAAGAGGGGTGGCAATTGGTATACATAGGAATGTTAATTTTAGTCATATATCCACAATGGTTGACCCAGATGGGAGATACCTCTTTCTTAAGAGGTTCACTAGAAGAGGTTCACTAGAAGAGGTTCACTAGAACCTCTTCTCAACCTGGTTAGAGATAATAGGAGTATCTGGGGTATTACAGTGGGTACTATGGAACATAAACTGGCCGCCTATGCGGATTATATTCTTTTCTTTATTACACAACCACAGATTTCACTGCCTTCACTGATACGAGAATTTGAATCATTCAGTCAGGTTTCAAATTTTAAAATTAACCTATCTAAATCCGAGATTCTAAATATTTCCGCCCCGGATCGCATGGTGGCGGCTTTGAAAGAAGCAACGCCTTTTAGCTGGCAAGAGCAGAAAATGCTATATCTTGGTATATCACTTACATCTAGAATCTCGGATTTATTTACGGTCAACTATATGACGTTGTTGAATGCAATAAATAAAGATCTCAATACTTGGTATAACCATCGCCCTGATATCTCTTTAACGGGTCGAATACTGAGATAATATACAGGGTTGGTTTCATATGTTTTTGTAAAATATTATAACGAAGAAATGTGAAAGGGTTGCTGGATTTCCCTTATATTTGAGGTTTTTTTTTTTTTTTCCTCTGTCTTTGGGGAGGGGCGGGTTTCTATTCCTGGGGCATATTGATATTAAGAGCCAATGATTTGTTTGCATTGACCCGCAATCCAGATACCCCAGCAAAACGAGTCAACAATGACAGGACATGAGGAAGTGTGGTCAAGGGTGAAGTGACAAACAGGAGCAAGTCCTGTTTGTCACTTCACCCTGGTAGGCAGGAGCATAAGTGTGCTTTATTTGCGGACAGCCCACTCCCTTAATATTAACATTAGCACAGATCGCAATCGCTGTGGGTTCTATCGCTAATGCAAAAAGCAGTGGGGAAAGTGGACAACCTTGACGTGTGCCTTTAGAGATAGCTATGGAGTCAGAGATGTGGCCCTGTAGCCTAATTTGTGCTGACGGAGTGGTGAATAAGGCTCGCAACGTGCTCAGAAAGAGGGGGCCAAAACCCCATCTCTCAAGCAGCTGGAAAAGGTATTGCCAATACACTAAATCAAAGGCTTTTTGTAAGTCTACAACAGAAGCCCAGATTGTGATTGCCCTCCATTCCACCCTGACTGCAACAAAGTGATAATATCAATGGCCCTTCTAATTTGATCGGGGCCTTGCCTACCCCTAATGAAACCCACTTGATCCTTATGAATATAGGAGGGTAGGAAGGAGCTCAATTGATTAGCAAGAATTTTAGTTAGGAGTTTTAAATCATTGTTTATCAAGGAGATCGGTCTATAGTTGGAGATTTCCCCCAGGTTCTTGTTGGGTTTAGGGAGAACTGTAAGATAGGCCCTATTTAAATCTGTGTGTAAGGGATCTCCCCCGTCTCACTTCATTAAAGAATCTATCCAAGTGAGGCACCAAGACATCCGAAAACGTCTTATAAAATAAGGCAGGCAGTCCATCCGAACCTGGAGCAGAGGACAATTTTGCCTGCTTGATAGCTTGTTTATTTTCCAGTGCCGAGATGGGCACTTGACCAATCATGGAATGGTCAAGTGACAAGGATGGAAGGTGAACCTCACTGAGAAATGATCTCAATGAATCGGATGAAACTGGAGTATTATCCTGATAGAGTTTAGTGAAAAACAGGTGAAACTCCTGAAGAACAGTTGCTGGATGTAATGAGTATGCGCCAGAGGTACATCGAATTTTAGGGAATGTATAAACTCTAGGTTTAGGGGATAGTTTGGTAGCTAAAAGGGTACCAGTTTTGTCTTTATGGACATAATATTTGTTATCTGACCATCGAAGACTGTTTTCCGCTTTAGTAGTTAGTAACAAGTTCAATTCTAATCTAGTTTTATCCAGGGATTTCAAGAGGTCTAATGACGGAGTCTGCTTATGAGCCCGAGACAAACGTTGAAGTTCCGTGTCCAGTTCATTTATGCGTCTGGTTGCCCTCTTCTTTATTCTGGTAGCCAATTCAATTAGTTGGCCTCGCATGTATGGGCCGCCCATACAATAGTAGCGGACATGTCAGGTGTTGCATTAATAGCAAAATAGGATTCCAAGTGTGATATTGGACCTCGCCCTGTACTACCGCCTCCCCCAACAGAGATTCGTTCAAGCGCCAGCAAAAAGGTTTAGCAGCTAGTGATAGTGTAGTGAGTCCCATCAACACCAAAGAGTGATCTGACCATGCCGTCTCCCTAATGGTGGAGGAGGCAACCAGAGGCACAAGAGAAGCAGAGACAAAGAAGTGATCTATCCTAGCATATCTATGATGTGCTGAGGAAAGGTGCGTGTAGTCTTTCACCGCGGGGTTCATTTCCCTCCATATGTCTATTAGAGAATGAGACTACAACAGTTTTGCAAGGCGCGTACCAGCTTTCTGGGGGCGTCTAGGTCTATATAATCCAGTAAAGTCTGCATTTCCTATGTCTTTTTACCGCCAACACCCACGACCCTCCTCCTCCTCCTTATATTTATCCTCTGCCTCTGATGTTCCCTCCCTCTATGGTCATTCCTCATCCTCAATATCTGAAAAGAATGTTTATGCATGTCCAAGTTCACCGTCCTGCAGAAAGTCAGTGATCGTGCAATTTAACAATTCCACTGACTCTTCATTGTCAATTTGCTGAGCTATGGCAGGATCAGCCAAAGAGGAGGAGGAACAAAAGGACACATTATAAGAAGTTCCAGACAACTACCTGCAATGTACCTGAGAGGAGTAGGGAAGAGTAGGCTGTTTTTATCCACTCAACTACCTCCTGCACATGCTATGGCTCTATAGCATGTCCACCCTGAAATAAAAGACAGATGTGTCCTACGCCTAGATGGTGCAGTCTGACCACTGATTTGTACTGCAAAACCTGCTGAGTTGTGTGTTTTGGTGCACACTACTTTATTGCTGAAGTATGTGGTGATGTGCTACAATCAAGACCGTAGCAAAAAAAAAAATATATATACCCCAAAAAAATTAAAGACTGCAAAGGGGAACCCAGCAGCTAAACAATAACTACAGCTGTTGCTGACACACTCAAAACGGTATTCCTAAAAAGGACTGTTGGGTCTTTAAACTTTGAGCACAGGGGGAAAACAAGAACATGTAGTTCACCACACTGCAGTTTACAGTAATTTTTTGCAATATAACACAGTATAGCTAACTCTGCCTACACAGATTGTCAGCTCGCTTTATACTTCTCCAACGCATACTGAGATATAGTTGCTGGGAACCCTCCCATAGTGATTGGGCTAGCACATGACAAGGAACCCATTACTGGATATTGTACCCCTGCTTATCACAGCTAAAAGGTCAGACAGTGCATTATGGTTACAAAAATTTTTGTCTAGCTAATATCCACATTAATTAGTTGAGACCACAAATTGTGAACCCACTGGATCCACTGTCGCAACCGAACCTCATCCCTACCCGAGACTGTTATCATATTGTATTGAATTTTCTAAAAAAGGTACACAATCTGGTTGAACTTATACAATACAATGTTTGAGGCACATACTTAAAGTTGACAGTGATTTATAGATGTAACATTGATTTTTGCTCCGCCTCATACATGCTACCAACTGCTTTGCATAGTCCTTAAAGTAAACCTGTGGCCAGGCTAGGCACACTAAAGTATTTACATATTACATAAAAGCACTTTAGAACAAGTGCTTATTCATCTATGTAGCTAGGCACTGTGGAGGAATTTATAGTCACGTTTCACAACAGAGGCACAGAAATCTTAGCTATTTTCTGTGGAGAGCAGAATCTTGGCAACTTGCCATCCCTCTAATGTCAACAAACAGTCTGTGTTTCTAAACTGTTAGAAACTGAATGAATTAGGCTGTATCTCCATATATATACTTTTATATTGAATATAAATCTATAAGTACGATTGAAGACAAGATTTAGAATGGAGTTCAATAATTGGATAATTAGAGAGGCCACCTGTTTCTAAACTGTTAGAAACTGAATGAATTAGGCTGTATCTCCATATATATACTTTTATATTGAATATAAATCTATAAGTACGATTGAAGACAAGATTTAGAATGGAGTTCAATAATTGGATAATTAGAGAGGCCACCTGAAAATGATCAGACATGCTATTAGGCCATAATAGGTACAATACCTCACATGGTGAATAATGTAAGCATATACAGGTATACGGAGATCCCTGCTGTCCTTAAATCATTGCAGGGCCAGGATTTTCCCAGCTGGAGACTGGTGAAAGGAGATTGTTAAACCATTTCTATATACAGGACAGGAAAGCAATTTATAAAAAAAACTGCAAGGATTGCATTTTAGAGGAGGGAAGGGATGGACAACACAAAAGAATGCTAGAGTTCCATATATATCAGCTGCTGATGGCAACGCAGAAGACATGCAAAATTTTAAAACAATAATTTGATTACAATGTTAATGAATAAAACACTTCAATTTGATAGGGAGAAGGGGGGAGCAGTGACCACCAATACAATCTAAATCAAAAACCTGGCCTTGATTAATGTCTTTTATAATGTATTTATTTTTTCATTTTATTTTTAAATACAACATGTTTATTTTTATTTTATGCAGGTATTCACTTAAATTATTCACTTAAATAAAAAACAACCTGTGGTATATCAGTCTTTTTTTACATTTACATGCTGAAAACAATGTGCATGTAAACGTTAAAGGAGGCTACAGATGGGAAATTATCTGATGTAAATAAGTGACCACATGGAAATGCTTTTCGAGCTTTCTTACATCATGTCCAGCATGTTAATTTTTAAAGTACATGACTCAATCTGAAAGTGCTTCAATTTTATATGTGTACATATATACATATGGATTCCATCTGCTGGTAGTTACTGCAGTACAATACAATTTGGACAATATTTGGAAATTCTAAAAAGAATAAAAAATGCCCACTTGTACTGTTTCTTACAGGATTAAATTTGCAGGTGCTGGTGTTCACCAGAAATGAATTGTTAATAACTCATTGTAGGCCTGTGTGTATGCCTACAGTATGTCAGGGTCATCTGCATCCTGAAACCTACCCTGCCTAGCTGTCCAAAAACTTTTACTATGAATACTTAACACTGGCAAAGTGTAAGAATGCTGACAAAGTGTAAGAATGCTGTCTAAAAGCAGTACAGCAAGTTTAGGAAATGTGTGCTCTATGTTCTGTATGTGGGTCACACTTGTTCAGCTTATTGATGTTGGCTAGGAATGAGCTTCAGTTCGACCATAAAGTTCAACTAAAGTGATGGTGCGCGTCTATAGCAACCAGTTACCAACAATGCACTTCCTGGTTACTTTGGTCAAGTGGTTTAGAAGAGCCAAGCATGGGTGATTTCTTATGTGCCAACCCCTTCCCTACAAAAGTCAGGGTTCAGTGTGTGTTGGAGTAAACATGGAAAAGTTAGTAAACGTTACAGAGTGTTTACATGGAGAGTTGATCCTGCTGATTTCTGAAAACTTCTATATTTACATTAAACCACAGACATACTCTCAATGTAGCAGATTAAACAGGGAAAACAGTGTTTTCTGGGAGAGTTAGATGCTGCTTTCAATTGCTGAAAATGTATATATTTACATAGAGTCAGACACACAGGGTGGGATTTATGAATCTTGTTGCATCATCATTGTCTTTTAAATTGTCGCATCCCTGATTTCTAATGCACGTATTGACAGATTCATTATCCTTATGTATGTGTCATGCTTAAATGCCTTCATAAGGAATATTGTCTCAAAATTGTCTCTACTCTGTCCCTGTCTATAAACTGTCTCTAAACTGTCACAAGCTTACAGAGAACCTTCAGGATGACTGCTGATTAGCTGACTTGAGTGAATGAAGTGTTGTGATACTTTATGATACTTGTGAATCTTTGTGATACTTTAAGAAGTGTTCAGGAGGACTTCTAAAATGTGCGACAGTTTGGAGGGTTTTTAATGTAGCAATTGCTGGATGCAATTACTGTGCAGTTGAGAAATTATGCTAAATGTCGCAAAACATGTGCAGTGAGTCGCAAACATGAATATGTTGCAAGGACACTGCAAATGAAATACACTGTATCTTTTTTGTTCTGAGGCTTTTTATTGAGGGTAAACATTCTTAAGGTTAGGAAGAAGGCCAAGGTATTACTGGTGTTCACAACAGCTCCCTTCATCAGGGCTACAAAATGCAAGAAATATATAAAATAATAAAAAAGAAGAAAAAAATGATATACTTTATATATTAGGGCTGTGGAAATTAAAGATGAATTTATCGATTAATCGTTAAACTTTTCGATCAATTAAAATGATTTAATACACTGTATTTTTTTATTGAAAGCTTGCCGATATGTGTCCTGTTAATAAAGCAGCCTTGTCAAAGTATTTAAAGACTGTGCATGTACTCACTACAATATAATGGGGGTGTTTTTCAATGAACTAAATACACTGGTCTGGCTGAACCCTGTGGACGTCTGGTGTACCCCTTTTGGAAAAGTCCACTTATGGACTGAGAAGGCTCTGTTGAGCTAAAGTTTGGAACCTAAAATGGAAAGTTAATTGGTTTTTGTTTGCCACTGCACAGCTGCCCTTCTGAAATTGCTAGTTGCCAAGCTGTTGTGCTGATACTTTGGTTGCAATAAGATCTGAGTCACTGACCCTGAGTAAGTTAAGACATTCTAGCTTTCCTCTGACTTTCACTTGCTGTGTGCTTGTTTTGTTTCTTTTACTACAAAAAGAAGCTGGTTGAAGGCTGGTCATGTTACTCAAGGTAGAAGCAGTTATATTTAGGGACTTCCCTCCAACTTCTGCACTCCCTCTCTACACCTACACAAGATTCTCCTTTCCCCTAATGACATTGCAGCAGGCCAGCCTGGAGGATTTAAATGAGCTCTCCCTCTCCACATAGAACCAATCCCTCCCCCTGCTGACATTGCCAAGGATACAGCCTCAGGAGATGACAGACTGTCAACAGGTTTTCTGCTGTTTTTCATCCTGCTGTCTTAGCCCTGACAGGTTACACAGTATAGTCAGTCTGCTGACCTCAAGTCATTTAAAAAAAAAAAAATGAAGACAAAAAATCCTTAAATATTAAGAGCAAAAAAAAAAAAGGCAGCACAGGAGTTAATTTCCCAAAGAACTAACAGTGAGAATTAAAGTACAGCTTCTTAACTGACCCTCATTTTTTCCTATGCAGTTCATGTGCTGTACCTACAGCAGCTTCTGACACTATGCAGCAGCCCTGTGCCCCCCTTTTATAGTGAGGGCGATGGTTGATCCAAAAGCCTTTTTATTTGCCCTTCTAAGTCTGCTGGCCATGGTTCAAAGGCCATGCAGTGAATTATGCAATTAAATTCACCAAGACCCCAAATCTAAAACCCACAGGATTTGCCTAGAACCCATGGCAGCAGCTAACCCAAATCTTATCCCTACAGTATGAGCTATTGTTTCACACTTACATCTCTCCTGTAGGCCGTGATATGCTGCAGTAGGCATCAATGTTATATTTCATTCTACAGGAGATGTTATGTTGTTGATTTGTGGGGATGTTAAGTATTAGCATATTAGCCTTTAGTGCATGAAATGTATTTATTTATTATAGGTATATAGCACCGCAATTTACATAGTACAAGTTCACATCAGTCCCTGCCCTTTAAGGAACTTATTATCTAAGATCCCTATCTCACATGCATATGTAGTGCCCCCCTGACTTCAGGGGGCAGGGGGAGCTGACATTTCACCTAAGGGATAAGTCCTTAGCCGGTATGTGGGATGTAAAAGCAACACTGGATTCAAGTCACTTTAAGGATTTTCTAATGCTTTATTTCATGAATGACATAAATAGGGAGAGAGGGTTAGGGCTTCAGACATCTCAGACAACACAGAACTCCAGACTCACTGACTACTTTCCAACTTCACAGTGTAAAGGGCCTTAAAACCGAAATGTGGTGACACTGTGTAAGAGATCCATAGCTGGTCAGCAGACATAGTTCCCTAGGCAAGACACCAGACCTCTTTCTGAGGCCCAAGCCCATCCTGGCTTCTCCGTAACCACTAGCAGACTAAGATCCTCCCTGGCTCTCCATCCAAGGAATAATTTCAAACCTGGACAAGGTCCACGCCTGATACTTGCAGACTTTAGGCCTGGTCAGACTGCTCACACTACACACATCCTCCCCCCCGCAGGAGACCCAGGGGAGAAGACCAATACATGGTCCACCTCAGATTTTTATGACCTCGCCCACCATGCACCACTGGCCATGAGACTCCTACCGATAGTAATTATCTGGAGAGACACAGATATCCATAATATCCCATTATTGGTTGCTCTGCTCTGTGGCAAGCTCACATCCAGCAGCAAATATCCCATTATTGGTTGCTCTGCTCTGTGGCAAGCTCACATCCAGCAGCAAACAGATGCAATCAAAATAGAACACTTAGGGAAAGCTAAATGACTATGTAACAGCTAGACTTGATACAGTCCTAGAACAACTAAATGTAAGCAGTCACCCCACTTAGGGCAAGGTGGCTACACATACATACAGGGCCGATTTGGCAGGAGCCAATTAACCTTCCAGCATGTCCTTGGAGTGTGGTAGGAAGCACACACAAGCACAGAGAGAACATGCAAACTCCATGCAGATAGTGTCCTGACCAGGATTTGAACTGGGGACCCTCAGTGCTGCAGGGCAAACGTGCTAACCAATAAGCCACTGTGCTGCCCACACACAGATGTCTCTTACCATTTAACAACATGCCATTAAACTAAGCTGATATTTTGCCCTCAACCACAATTTGTTGCATGAGGACTTTAAGCCCTTTAATGTTTAATTTCCTTATGCTTCATACACCCCTAATTGAATGTTATTTGTTTAGTGCTGCAAATACTATAGTTGCTGTTTCCTTTAAAACGAAATGCGATCTCAAGTTTTTATACATTGTATTTGAAGTATCTTTCATATTTCAGTGTTGAAAGGGTGTATTTTGGACTTGTAAGTCAAGATTCTTACTATATTGGACCATTTCATTCTGAGCTCTCACAAAAACTGACACAACATCAAAAAAATTTGTTCTCCTTGAATAAAAGGTTGAATTTGTCTCATAAATATTATATTAAAAGTTCAATAAACAATATTCATTGGTGGGTTTGTTATTAAAAACCCATTTTATAATGCCCTCAGTTACTTGCAGCAGCGTATATTACATTAGATATTTAATATAAAAAGAAGAAGAAAGGAAAATAGTTTCCTCTACTGACTAGGGATGAGGAAATTGAGAGCTTTCCTTTTCCCAAATTTTTTGTAAAAGGCATTGGTATCAGTGGAGAAGGTTAAAGTAAAGTGGCTTTAATGTTATGTTTTATTTTAGAGTGCAATAGTCTTCAAAGCATATCTAAACTAAAATAATAATGCACAAGTGCCAGGGCACCGGGGCCCTGAAGGTTCTAGTTACGCCTCTGGCCCTCTTCCTCCTGTCTGGGCTGTGATTTTTAGTCTCTCTAAAGCTTGGAGTCAGTGTTGGAGTGCCAGGGCCCAGGTGCAGCTGCGACCCTGGTAGATCTGCCACTGACTCCAAGCTGTACAGAGACTAGAAATCTTAGCAATACATTATACAGCAATGCAGAATACCACCAATTATAGAGGACTACAAATCCCAGTAATGCATTACAGAGCAATGCAGAATACCACCAGCTATAGAGGACTACAAATCCCAGTAATGCATTACAGAGCAATGCGGAATACCACCAGCTATAGAGGACTACAAATCCCAGCAATACATTGTAAAGCACTGAAGAATAATACCATCAGCTATAGAGCACTACAAATCCCAGCAATACATTGTAAAGCACTGTAGAATAATACTGTCAGCTATAGAGGACTAGAAATGGCAGCATTACTTTATACAGCATTGCAGTGTGGTCAGTATGGGCTCCAGGTGATCAGTGCAGGCTCTCAAGCGGTCTGTGCGGGCTCCGGGTGGTTAGTGATGGTTCCGGGGATCAGTGTGGGCTCCAGGCGGTCAGCGTGGGCTACAGGCGGTCACTGCGGGCTACAGGCGGTCAGTGCGGGCTACAGGCGGTCAGTGCGGGCTCTAGGAGGTCAGTGTGGGCTCTCAGGCGGTCAGTGCTGGCTTTCAGGCGGTCAGTGCGGGCTCCAGGAGGGTCAGTGCAGGCTTCAG
>NW_017306782.1:1068533-1072062 GCF_000935625.1 Nanorana parkeri | reverse complement strand
AATCTTTTTGGATTTTCTTTTGTCAAACTGCTTAAAAAATATTTTTAAGAAAATAGTTTGCTTTAAACATCCTGTGATACAATATGATATTAATCTGCACATTGTTTGTTACGCAGTTATCACAATGAATAGTTGTTTCACAATGTATTCCATATTGTTTTGGTGATTCAGCCGAAGCTATGGCCAGATCCTTCGGCAGCTTCGTGAATAGACCCCTAAGTTTGGTTTATTAACACATTTAGGTTGGTTGGTTACACAATTTGGCACAAGGACAATACACAGTCCTATTATTGATTTGAGTCTACCTGTTGCACATATTTGTCTGAGGTATTTAGACGGACACAGACTCAGTGCAACAAATTAGCAGTTTGAGATTATATAGGTGTTGGGACCACAGAATTATTGCTGCTTGTCACAGTGTGCATGGTCATTCCAGCGCGGTTTTACATTTAATTAAATCGGTATTTAATTAAATCGGTTCAGTTGGATCCTGAACTTTCAGAAGTCAGCATTGAGACCGACCATTCTCTTGGAGTGTCTGGGTCTTATCTTAGGAACGATATGTTGTCAGCACACTTTATGCTTCAAAGCTCATCTTTATGGATGATTGTGCTGCATATCAAGAGAGATGGTAATCAAAAGCCAAAACCAAAAAGGTTTTGGCTTTAGATAAACTTTTAACGTACCATATTTGAACTTTGGAATGCCTATTTAACCCTTTAATAGCATTCAATATTACTGTTAAAATGACATATGGGCATTAGCATTATTTAAAACAAAAAAAATATAAGCATGCATAAAACATTGATTAAAACACTTTTGAATATAAAATAAACAATGTTGTATTGCTTCCTAGGCCATTCCCATGCCGCCTGCAATCTATTTGACCGTGGAAACAACTGTGAAGCTACATGCAATAAATATTTCGATAAATATTCACTTTATCACATTTGCCACTGAAGTTGTAATACTATTTAATTTAATCCATAGCTGAAAAAAATATGTAGTTAAACATTTTTCTCATGCACAGTAGATCGCACAAAGACAATGCAGGCTCTAATCTTACTGCAGTCTCTAAAAAGTTACTCTTGATGGGAGATCCGGCACATACCTCTGCTGCCTCTGCCAAATGCTGACACTGCTTGTAGGTATGAGAAGCATCACCAAATTTGGACTAAATCAGGCACATCAGGTGACTATTCCATATGTAACTGAAAAACTGTTTTTCAGTTAAAAATAGGTTTTCTCATGCAGAAAGACAATGTTTACACTGATCTCATTCCACAGTCTCTGAAATGTTACTCTTTTATATAGACTTGAGAACACAAAATTGGAGTACAATAATTAGCACACTAAGGTGCCATGTAAATTTCAAATTGTCAAGACCATGGCTGACTCAAGGCATTAAACGACCTATGCAGCTGCATTCTACATACAACATGTTCAAAATTATTTCTGAGAAAGACATCTGTAGCTATTACAGTATCTGTTTTGAGTAAAATGACTCCCCTCTGACAATATGAAACCCTCCTGGTTGTGATAACTAGGGCTGAGTGAAATAATTTCTCAGCAAGATTTTGCCATCAGCTAAGTTTTTCTACACTATAAACTCTTGCAATTAAGAAATTTTTTTTGGGGGGTGCATTTAGGCAAGTTTATTTTATTTCATTTAATATTCTTTTGTGTTTGTGCTTTTTCATGTTTTTTGCTATTTGTGTACTATTGCTTTTTATGTGAAAAAAATAAAAAATGAGGCTAATGATGGGGCATTTTTGCACCACAAAAAGATTCAAGATAGTTGAAAAAAAAGCTTCTGTAACCCTAAGGAGCCATTTAAAGCCAATTGCAACTTTAAAACCTAAGTTAATTTCAAAGCTTCCATCGATTCCAATACAATTTTCCAAAATGGTGAAATTTTGCTGAAATCTCCTGATATTAACCAAAATTACTGGAAAACCTAAAAATCTCAATTTCACTCATACATACTGATAACGTGGCACCATTCCGACAATTTCTTTCTGTTAACGTACTGAGAAATAGCAACCCTTCCCTGTGCAGTTACACACATTGCAATAATTTTTTTTCCATTATTATATCACAAGATGCCATTCAAAAAGTTCTTACGAATTAAAGAAAATTGGAGATACTTTTAATTCAGGAAATGAAAAATGTATTGGAGATAACAACAAGTTTGTACAATATAATATTATTCCAAAGGGACTTTTGATAAATAAAATGATTTCCTTTTGATATGGTTTGTGAAGATCTCCATGAAAACTTGTTTTGTAATGTTGAAGATGTAGCTTATTAAAGCCACTTCTTCAGTTTTAGTGAGTGTCAGAAAAAATACCCCAGCATTTATATCAAAACAGGTAAAGCAGACACCTTAATCCAATCACCATGTAAAGACATTCATTTACAATAGGGTGTCTGAACTACCTGTGTGGATATAAATGCTGGGGTTTTTTCTTGACACCCATCATAACTTAGGCCTGGTTCACACCTGGGCGTTTTAAAGCGCGTTCCTATGCGCTGTAGAACGCTCAACGTGTGAAAACCAATAATTGCCTATGGGCATGGTTCCCACCTGGGCGTATTTCTGCCCGTAGTAACGCGCTGAAAAACGCCCTACGCCCAAGGAAGTACAGGAGCTTCTTTGGAGCGTTTTTCCACGCGTTTCCATTGGTATTCCCAAGTGTGGATCGGGGTTAACAAAGCGGTAACCCCGAGCCACACTCGGGAATACAGCGAACAGGTCTTACCTTGTCCGCAATCCCCGCTGTGTCCTCCGGTGGCTGTCGACTTCCGGGTTCCGTCCCTTGTGGGCGGCCGCTTCGCAGGGGGCGGTGCCGGCGGGAAGTTTGAAAGTGAAAAAAAATATATTTTTTTAAAACAGAGAAAATAAGGGGGAAAAAATCATATCGCCAGTGAAATGCACGTTTCACTGAACGGAAACACGTGCTAAAAAATGCGAAAAAAACGAGCTGAAAAACGAGCAGAAAAAATACGCTCAGGAGTGGACGCAGCCTTAAGAAGTGGCAGGGATTAGCTACGAATTGTCTTCAATATTTCAAAACAAGTCCAGCTGAATGTTAACGGCTACTACTGGCTATACCATGACCTGGATAAATAAGAGACTTCACAGACATACTATAAGCATACTACACATAATCGTACAAAACTTAAATCTCTGGTAACACATATTGGTAACCAAGATACATCAAAGTATCTAGGTTTCTCCCACTGAGAAATCTAGAGAAAAATGATTCAAATTCTACTTCAGTAATACTGAAGAAAACCATGAGATATAATCGTACAAAACTTAAATCTCTGGTAACACATATTGGTAACCAAGATACATCAAAGTATCTAGGTTTCTCCCACTGAGAAATCTAGAGAAAAATTATTCAAATTCTACTTCAGTAATACTGAAGAAAAACATGACATACCGTATATACTCGAGTATAAGCCGAGATTTTCAGCCCATTTTTTTGGGTGAAAAGTGCCCCCCTCGGCTTACTCGAGTCAG
>NW_017306782.1:1016382-1067954 GCF_000935625.1 Nanorana parkeri | reverse complement strand
CGCTGAGACCCCGACGTCGCTGATTGCACACGCATGCAAACCCCATGGTGAGTTACTACACTCTCTTGTTTGCCTGACACCTGCAATTCTTGCCTCATCTGTTATCTCTCTCTCCCTCTCGCCTTTAAACACCAAACGGAGTATTGGAGGACACACTAACCTCCACCATCAAAGCCCCCCAGGCCTGAACAGCCCCTACTTACAAGGATAGTAGCGCTTTAGACTTCCTCTTTTTGTTTTTCCTACTTAGTTACCCCCTTATTATAGGCAGTTCAGCACAGCCGAGTATGTGGGCGGCCATACGGATGCACACCCAGACTGGACCAGCCTCTCACACCCCCGGGACACCTCTTCGAGCCAGGATCTGTCCAAGGAGAGGGCCGCACAGACATCGGGGGAGCCCCTAACCGTAAGTCCTTTTTTGCTTGCTGCTTTTTTGCTCCTTAGTACATAGAGTGAGGGCAGATGTAGGGGGGGGGCTTATACTCGAGTCAATACTTTTTCCCCGTTCTTTGTGGCAAAATTAGGTACCTCGGCTTATATTCGGGTCGGCTTATACTCGAGTATATACGGTAATTGCCTTTAGAGGGTAGTCAATCATACCATGATATCCATGAACCATAGCCTTAATATCCATGAAACAGAACAATCAATAAAACCTAAAAGGGGTATTTAACTTAAACATATGATGTCAGCAGTGCCGATACCAAACAACTAAATAAAACAAATTTGCACCCTCATGTAAATTAGAAAAAATCCAAACATATAAACAAATCAATCAGCTTATAAGGAAAATGTGCCTCAATAATTAAAATATCAAAAACCCAGTTGATAATACCACCACGGATACTGATAAGAAGGGATGCACTGAAATTTAATTTTTAGACTGAAACTGAAAATAAAAAGTTTGTCAGGCCGGAACTGAAAATTACATTTTTTTCTAACCTCTAAAAAAATTTAAAAATTATTTTGTATTATTTTATTTTTCTTCTTTTTTTTTTTAACTATACTGTCGGGTGTTTGGGAAAGTATCAGGGGTCAGACCCCTGATATTTCCCTTTTATAATAGAAAAAGAGATTGAGGACACAAAGTCTTAAATTTCTTTTTCTGCAGCCCCTGTTATGAATGAATAGGAAGCCTCTATACTGTACTAAGCGCTCCTGTCCATTGATAAACAGTGGAGGTTAGGGATGTCCCGATACCACTTTTTCAAGACCAAGTACAAGTACTTCCCCTCATGTACTTGCCGATCCCAATTACCGACACTTTTTCTTAAAGGGACAGGTGACTTTTAAAAAAAACAATACAGACTAATGATTTTAGGCCAATTTCTTTACGATTATGAAGACCTTTAATTTAAGACTGTTTTGGAACAATAAAACATTTGTATTAGCTTTCACACAGCTGTCGTGAAACTACAAATCCGATCATGCATCTGCCTCTGGGATCATTTAACCTATTCATGTTAGTAGGGGTGAATTGTAACTCTATTGCTGCAGAATGCAGTGTACTGGACGTGTGTGCTGTATGTGTGCTATGAATCATGATTTAACCTAATCATGTTAGCAGGGGAGAAATTGTAACTCTATTGCTGCAGAATGCAGTGTACTGGACGTGTGTGCTGTATGTGTGCTATGAATCATGATTTAACCTAATCATGTTAGCAGGGGAGAAATTGTAACTCTATTGCTGTAGTGTAGTGGAGGTGTGTGCTGTATATATGTACTACATATACAGTACACACTTCCAGTACACTGTAGCAATAGATTTACAGCCATCCCTGTCCCAGCTTCCCTCACTCACATTTCACTCCAATCCCTGTTGCCTCACGCTGTGCCTCACGCGGTGCCTCTTGTAGTCGGCGCTGGGCAGGATCACTGCATCGCGTCTCGGTGCTCAGCTTGTGAGAGGCACTCGCAATTCTCCCCTGCTAACATGATTAGGTTAAATCATGATTCATAGCACACATACAGCACACACGTCCAGTACACTGCATTCTGCAGCAATAGAGTTACAATGATCCCTTGCTAACATGAATAGGTTAAATGATCCATAGTACAACTACATATTATGTACTATTATGTACTATGGATCATTTAACCCATTCATATTAGCAGGGGATAATTGTAAATCTATTGCAGCTGTGTACTGGAAGTGTGTAACGTACATGTACTATGTACTACATATAGAGTACACTGCAGCAATACATTTACAATTATCCTCGGCTAACATGAATAGGTTAAATGATCCATAGTGCATAACATGTACTTGTACTATGGATCATTTAACCTATTAATATTAGCAGAGGATAATTGTAAATCTATTGCCTGCAGTGTGTTGGGAATGTGTACTGTATATGACTACATATAGAATACACTGCAGCAATAGATTTACAATTCTCCCCTGCTAACGTGAATAGGTTAAATCATGATCCAAAGTATAACTACATATTATGTACTATGGATCATGATTTAACCTAATCATATTAGCAGGAGATCATTGTAACTCTATTAGCTGTGTTCTGTCCGCACCGCCCTGTTTGGCATCCTGAAAGCTTCTCTCGTCCCCTCTGGGCACCGGTCTGTGTTCTGTGTGTATAAATAATAATAATCAAAAATAAATATATAATAAATAAAACATTCTGGAGGCGGGGTGCATGACGTCACATGACGCCGCACATGTGCGGCGATGGGTGACGTCACGCGCCAGTTGGAAGAGTACACATTGTTTTGTTCTTGCCTCAGGTGCAAAAAGAGCCAACTAGGGCTCTGGTTTGCCGAACACACGAACTGCCAATGTTCAAGTCAAACTGTTGGTCGACTCGAACATCAGGACCACCACTATTCATATATGTTTGGAAAAAACACACATGAACTCAAACATATTAAGTGCTTCACTGCAAGGGGTCTCTGGTAATTGACCCTTTTCTTTTACCGCTGAGAAGTGGTGTAGGGGTAAGTTTGTTGGGGAAATAATTGTGCCTAAGATTTTATGTTTTGGAACCGAAAAGGGAAAGAAAGGGTGTCAGGTGGTTGAGAGAATAACTGGGTGGAAGGCAATTGAATGGAGATGAGAGGGATATGGGGGGGGGGGGGAATGGGAGGAGGGTTTGAAGATGTATGTGGGGAGACAAGTATAGTTGTCCATGAGGGAAAGGAGGCTCCCTTGAATATTTTTCCTCATGGAGTGGGTGAAGGGATCCCAACCTGAAAAAAGCAATTTCAGGGAGGTGCCCTCTGCCCCGCCCCCCATCTATTGTTCAGAAAGCATTGAAGTCAGGGGCGTAACTAGAAATCACAGGGCCCCATTGCAAAATTTTGTATGAGGTCCTGTGATTTCTAGTTATACCTCTTGCAGAGCCCACTTGAGATCCCACACAGCCCACCTGAGGGTGACCATGCAGAGCCCACCATAGACCCTCTATGGTGGGCTCTGCAGGGTCACCCTCAGATGGGCTAGTTGCACTCCTTACCTGTCCGCCTCCTCTTCCTCCATGCTCGCTGATGGGCCCCGCCTCCTCCTCCGTCGCCGGGCCCACCTCCAAATCAGAATTTTTAGAATGAAATGCCTCTGTAAACATAACATTTCCTTTGTTGATAGTACTTTTTTTAATGTAGTTGTATAAAAAGGCATATTCCTGCAAAACAATAAACTTTATGTTTGTACTTCTGTAGATTATTAATGCATTTCCAGCTATTTCTCATCAATTTACTATAAGCTATTTACCATCAGTTTACAATAAAACTGCACATCTGTTTTCAATTTGTGCCCATATTTACTTACCCTTTACTGTCAGCTTGTCCTATGCTGTTTCCATTCCTTTTTTTCTTTCTTAACAGCTTTTCTTTTGCATGTAAAAGCACTGACATCCTCACTTCTACAGTTCTCAATTTTAACCATTAAGAAGAAAGTAAAACACCAGCAAAAAGAGAAAACATGATCAGAAAAAGAATACAAGACCTGAAAAAGAAAACATGACCCTTTAAACTGCTAAACATTCCAGCTTTGTCACTCTCAACAGAAGAGAGAAAAAAAAAGTAGATTTACATGTATTGTATGATATTTCAAGAGTTATTCATAAAAGGGTGAATAGTTTGGATAAGGCAGGAGAAGTGAACAATCTAGGACAACATAGCTGAACTGGAAAGTGAGCTGAATTGGAGAATTTTTCCAAATCAGCTATTTTGGCCTAGATTGTTCTCTTCTCCTGCCTTCTCCAAACTCTTCACCCCTTTATGAATAACCCCCTTAGTTTGCTGAAGAACTGTGTATCATTTGCCTTAAAAAAAATAGTTTTAGTTAATGCTTGTCAGTGTCAGACGTCCTTTGTACATGCATGCACTCAAGTGATGGTCGCAGGGTATTTTTCACGGTGGGTTTCCTAAAGGTGACAAAAGCAAACCAAAAGCAAAGTCAACCGTGTGTTGACTACTTCTAGCCCATGTAAGGGGGGGCAGCGCAGGAGAATATTGGGAAACAGGAACAGAGCATTGTCACCCTATACGAAGAAATTGCTGAACATCAGCCTACAGTTGGATAACCAGGTATTATTTGAATTAAAGCTGCAGATTAAAAATGTACATTTTACATTGCCCCTTAATGCCAAAGCTCAAACAAACCTTACTGCCTGAAACCAGTTTGGTTTCTTTGCAAGAATCTTCCAAACTGCCTTAATTGAGGGTTTCTTACATGAATTTAAGCCTTTCCTCTTTTTCCACCAATGATTTACCAGGCATCCTACACCCAAAGTTCTGCTCTTCCAAAGCCAAGTATTACAGCAGTCCCTGGATCCCAAGACTGCCACCACTGATCCCTTGCACACCTGGCAGGGTGTCTAAACGGCAAAAGGAAAAAAAGAAGTCGCAGAAAAAGGTGACACAATGTTGATTTCATGGGATTCCTAATCATGTGATCATCGTGATTGGCTGTCACAGTGATCATGTGATCTGGAGCCTGTCCTGCTGCCTCCCTATCATCAACTGTGACTGGGAGCTGTCAGTGAAAGTGCAGGTACAGTGATAGTGATGCACAACTGAGCATGCCGCCAACACAAAACAGCAACATATACAGTATATATGAGGCAGCATGGAATAAGGCCCACCTCCATACTGCCACATACGGTATATGCGTACAACTAGTGAGAAGGGGTTAACATGTTAATAATTAATAGACAATAGGACCCTATCCAAGACATCCTTGTATAGCGCAGAAACTGGCCATACACAGGCATATCGTTTTCCATTAAGAACAGCATTTGAGGAGTTCTTAAACAGATCAGTGAGCTCCTGCAGCAGCTGTAAACTTTTAAGGGACTCTTGAGATTAACATTTTAGTTTTGGACTCAATTAACAATTGAACTCTTATATAGGACTTCAGTGAGGGAATCTGTGCATATGAAACCCTAGCTTTGTTTATCTGCATGGACTATTGCATTGGAATACTTTTCAAAAGGTATGCATGCCCTCTTTTTCAAGGTGACAAACAAAGTCTCTGTTTGCCACCTTTTAAAAAGAGGATCTGCCTATCCTTGAAAATTTATTTTTTGCACAGTGTCAAGCACAACTACAGACAGCTTAGGGCTGGTGCAGACTTGGGCGATCCCGGGACATGCGTCTCAGGTTACAGTCCATGTACCCATTGCACTCCTAAACGCTCATCCATCAAAGTATCCTGGGTGCTCAGTAGTCGACGGATGGACACCGTCAAAGTAATGCAAAAAGATATGGACACCGGCACACCAATAGCAAGTAGAATACGTCTATTTATTGACATACATGCAAAGCAGTATAGTACACTTATTGCAACGTTTCGGGGTCACACAGGATCCCCTTCATCAGGCAAAACAAGTGAGAATACAAGTGAAGCAAGCAGAACATATATACACACACCAGATTAAGTGAACAGACCTATCACAGAGCCTGGAATGGTCCCATGACATCCTAATGACGCCATACTCCCGCCAAGATTCAAATCAAAACAAGTCTCAGCATGGTAAATCAAAGGCTTAATGTATATGGATCAGTATGGTTGACATATAACGTTTACATGAGGCAATCAAATACCTTTGAGACTTATAATGCAGTACACCGGTTGCAGAGGAATGACACACTGAAAAGAATGAGAAGAAACGGCATTGAAGAAAAGCAGCTGTCCGGTCGAAGGTGTCAATCAGTAAAATGGAGGGAGTGGTCTGCCGCTGTCAGGCTCCCAGATGCAGTCTCTAGACACACCCACACTCATTTTCGAAGGGCGGGGAAGGCTGCACATGTCAATATGACGCGGACTTCAGCCACAGGGCCACAGGATCGTGCATCTCAGGGCCAAGCGATCATGCGCGGTTGCACACAGCGGTTGCCACGTGGCCCCATTGATTTCAATGGCGTTACATCTGCACGGCAATCACTGAAAAAAGATACATGTATCTTTTTCCGCAACGGGCAATGCGCGGTTGTTTCAACCGCGATTGTCAGTGATTACACAGGCGGAATCACAGCGGGAAACCGCGTGATCTGCCTGGCGCAACTGGGGTGCCATTGGATAATAATGTCACCACCAGCGCAATCAGCGGTGGTGTGCGATTCCATGACTGCGCGCCCATCCATGTGGTTTCATGCACGATTGCTGCGCGGTAACAGATTGCCCAAGTGTGAACCTGGCCTTATAGAGGTCCATGTGGTTTGTATGTATTGCAAGTCTCATAATCTAGGTATCCAGGTTCTGCACTCCCCGAGACCTCTCTGATGACTACCCTACAACTGAGCAACAGAAACTGGGTCTTTCATAGCATCTTCCCAGTATTAAGAGTGTAATTTTACCCACGTACCACCAACTAGATTCAAGCAAGCAGTTGAAAATACTCCTTGTTCTCCAAAACTAAATTTTTTTGTGATCTACTAAATCAGACTGACTTGGTGGATCCCCTGGAAAGATCTTCATACCCTCATGAGAAACTGCATTCACGTTTTGGCATTGCAAGTTAATTCATGAACATAGCATTAGTTTATTCATTAGAGACCATTACCAGAAGTCGCTTCAGTGACTATACTAACTATTCCATTGTTGGTTCGTGAACCATTTCTAATTTCTTATCACTATCTAGGTCCTAAATCACAATCTTAAAGCGACATGGGACAAGGTAAGTGACACTTTTCTGTGCATTCCCGAGTCTGGGTTAGCGCTCCTGGTATTGAAAGTTAACCCCGAGCCAGACTCGGGAATACCACCAGGGAGGTTAATAAGAATACTTATATTGTGCTTACAAGTTTAGTACCTTTGAATAAAAGTTTAATTTTCATCATACTTTTTATTTGTGTCCTTGGGGCTTAACAAAATGGGAGTCTTTAAATGGTACGGGTATTAGAGAAATGGGTGTGGTCACTGAGGGGTGTGGTTACTGAGGGGTGTGGTCACTGAGGGGCACTGTAAAGCTTTCTCTCACAGGGTGCCTAAAGGCCTGAGGCCGGCCCTGATAATAATCAATAAATGAAAGAAATGTAAAGATCTATTTTAAATAGTCTATAGAATATTCCTTCAACTTCCTGTACAGGTATAAGGAGCATAGTGAGAAATCAATCCTACTGTATGTACAAGCTTTGAAGTTGGCCTGACATTTTTTTCACCAGAAATACAGTAGTGTATTTAGCAGCCATTACTGAAATGATGACTGATTAAGATGGACAGGAGCTTTTCCTTGAGATCATAGTGCATTAGGCTCTATGCTTATAGCTAACATTCTCTAAAATAAAGTAGCTAACACAGTGTACAAAGTGTTACAAATACAGTATTTCTATTCAGCTTTGCTTGCTACAGATTCAGCTCATACCTGTTCACCATCTGGCATGATGTGGCCTTATATTTCCACGCAGATGTAATAAAGAGTGTATTTATGATGTAGACCATACATGCTCCCTTTGATCTGATGGCATCAGTGAGGAAAATTACACACAAGTGTCCTCAAGTATTAATAGAAGTATACATGATCCAATACAGTGACATGATCAAAGTCACCAATAAACTACTGATTATTGCCTCGTAACATATAGCCATTTCTAAGAAATAGAAATGCAATTGCTAATGCAACTTAAAACATAGACTGTTCATTGCTTAAAGCTGAAGTTTATTTTGGTTATATTTTGCCCTCCTTGGTTACTCCCACCCTCCCACCTCCCAACATACTAATTCAATTTTTAAATATTTTTTTTCCAATTTAACTACATACCTTATTTTACACCTAGTGATGTCATTACTGAGTTTCTGCACTTCTCTATACAGTGCAGCAAATTATGGCAGGTGGGAGGGGCTGACAGACTACTGTATAAAGCTTCCTGAAAACATCACACCACCAAGCCTCAGTGCTTCTCTCTCTCTCCTATTGTTCTACTTTGATCTCTGATGAGCCCAATCTTTTATTTATCTTAGATGAGACCTCAAGTTTTGCTTCTACAGAAACCTTCTACAGCTATTTGTTTATCTGATTCTTGTAGTAAAGCCTGAGGAAACTGACCCAGTTGTAGTGTAAATATGCTTTCGTATACAACAATGTTATACATACAAACTACTTAGTCACCGGTAAATCAATACAAAAACATACAGGGTGCTACATACATACACATGCATACACTATACCTGTTCTAGCACATGCAGCTATTTCTGTACAAGAACACACTACAAAAAATAACTTAGCTTAGGTTGTTGCTGTCCACAAATTCCTTATCGAACAGAACTACAGGTGAAACTCGAATAATTAGAATATCGTGCAAAAGTAATTGCAGTAAGTGCTGCAAAAGGGGCCCAAACCAAGTACTGAGTACATATGCATGCTTGTACTTTTCAGAGGTCCGATATTGTTCTATGTACAATCCTTGTTTTATTGATTGCATGTAATAATCTACTTTTTTGAGGTTGTGGATTTGGGGTTCTTGGGGTTTTCATGAGCTGTAAGCCATAATCATCACAATTATGACAAATCACGGCTTGAATTATCTTGCTCTGCATGTAATGAGTCTATCTCATATATTAGTTTCACCTTTTAAGTTGCATTAGTGAAATAAATGAACTTTGCACGATATTCTAATTATTCGAGTTTCACCTGTATTAAGTTTTCTCAGGCTTGTTGTTGCCGTCTCTCTCTCAGTGTGGCTTTAGTCATCCTCTGTTCCAGTGAAGTCCTCCCTATTCACCTGGGCTGCTGGCTTTTATTTGGAAAATTGGTAGCCAACATCTGTGGGTCTTAAGGTGCCCATACACCTTACAACCATCGCAAGACTTTTGTCTTGCAATGGTAGTAAGGTAATAAAAAAAACGTACAATCTGCCCTTCTTGGACAGGCAGAACGTACTTGCGATCATCGCAAGCTCGCCCCCCTGAGGGGCGGGCTTTCGATGACTGCAATGCTGAACGGGCAGTGTGCGCACACCGGCCCATTCGGCATTTGTCTCCCGTAAACGGCACTAACCCGCCGACAATCGTACGATTTTCGGCGGGTTTTCAAGCCTGCATGGGAGACAAAAGACGTGCGACCATACAGTAGAAACAGTCGCACGCCTTCGATACACCTTGCGATTATCGCACGATCGCGGGATTTCCCGCGATTATCGTACGATAATCGCAAGGTGTATGGGCACCTTTACCCTTATACTTGCATTAAATTCTATGGCAGGTGTATATCTCTTTTTTGAACTATAGATGGCAGCACAGTATCAGGAATGTAATTCACGGTCACTTAATGCCAAAGGGTCAGGCGATTCTTGACCAGCTTGGGTGTGATATGTTTATATAACACCATGGTGAAACAATGGACTCATGTATCCCATTGTGAGAAAGCTAGCTAAGACAATAGAAGGCACTCTACACCCTTTTGCATTTGTTTAAGCTTACAATGGCATTTATATGAGTCACCAACTCCCTCTTGAAATCAATTCTTTTTTTCAGATACTCAGAGAGTTCTTTGCCATGAGGTATCATGTTGAACTTCCAGTGAACTGTATGAGAGAGTGAAAGGGATAACACCAAATTTAACACACCTGCTCCCCATTCACACCTGAGAGCATTGGGTAGGCCTGGCAATGAGAGCTCGGATTGGAGTCTGAAATATCTACTTTGATAAAAAGAACATACAACAATTCTTAAAGCTTTCCTCCAGCCAAACTATTTTCTTTTAATATTGCACAGAGTAGGGAAAAGTTACAATTACAATTTCTGTTTGTCACCTGATTAGGGAGCTTTTTCCTCACTTGTGGTCACACCCATACAAAAAAATGGAGATTGTGGCAGCCATTGGGAGAGGAAATCACAGACATCAATAAAAAACATTGTCAGATGTTCTAACCCTTTCACAATCTACTAAAGATGTGGTTTTTGTCCCTGTTAGAGGGATCTCTTAACACTTGGGGAAATAAAGGTATTTTTCCACAATAGTAACACAAATGGCAATAAAAAACTGGCCCCTATGTCACTGCTGCGTCAGAGCACAATTAGTAGCCAGGTACCAGTTGAATGCAGAAGAATCTAAGAATCTTTGGCGGTTGTAGCTGTTTAACTGAATGAATAAAGGACTATAAGCTTAACCAGTTGACATCCGCGGTGTTAAACCTCCTTCCCATCCAGGCCATTTTTCAGTATTCAGCGCTGCGGTACTTTAACTGACATTGTAAAATATAAATGGACATGTTTACTTTTTCTGCTGCCCACAGCACCGAATGTTGCTCTGATGTTGAGTAATGTGAAGTCCAAAGGGAATCAAACTATTCTGGCAGTGTTGATCCTCTGGGTTCACGCAGCTACTACTAGTTATTCCCTCTGACCTCCACCCATTTCAGAATACAGTAGTGATGTGAAGTTAAGTAGGGGGAACCAGTGAGAGCTGTGGGGAATCCAGAAGATTGACACTACCAGAAGTGTCTGTTCCCGTTTTCTTTTCTTAGAATTTGAGCAGCGATCGCTTGCATAGGTAGCAGGTAAGTTAAAGTGACACTAAACTCAGGAGTTAAATCCTAAAAATGCATTCAAGTAATCACTTCATTCCATGGTGCAGTACCCTGATTCCTAATTTGCTCCCATCACTACTACTTTGCATCTTATTAAATCAGCTACTGAATCTCCCTTTACCAGAAAATATGCTTTTAATGGAAAAAAGTTAAACTAATTTAACAATAAGGCAAAACTGAGATTCCTGTACAATGGCTCAGATAAGGACACCATAAAAGGAACTATTAAAGAAAGAGGTAATTTAGTTAAGACTTGTTTTGAGAAATGCATCAACTTGAGCAACAATAAAAAGTGAATGTCACAAGAAATAATTCAGATATAACATCTGTCACTGCCACTTCAACATCTAACACAATAATTTTGAAGCAAATCAGTTTTTCACACACTACATTAGTCAACTGTCAAATCGCCATGAAAGGCTTCTTAGTTTGAGATGTTTTGTTCAATAAGAGAGGAACATCACTATTATGTGATGTACATCAAAGGGAGCATGGATGACCCGTCAGCATCAACTGAGTACAAAAAGCACTTAAACTGCAATCTATACAAACATACTTTACAGGCTGTAACTGTACACAAATGTCCTAAGTGACGAAGTGAGCATTTTTACAGGTTAACCTCTAGATGAAAACTGTTGTAGCACAGTAGTGGAAAACATAGGGTACAGAAAATGAAACACTAGCTTTTCGATTTCCACAAGAGATAGCTGTTATGGATTGAGCTATGATACGATGATGTTTAAGACTGCCAGCCAATTACACAATCGTGAAAACAAAATTTGTAACTTTAGCTGGCAGAAACTGTGGATGCATTTAGCTGAGTTGCAGCATTTATTGTAATGGGTGTGGTTGTAGGCGTCACATGATTAACTTAGGTCCAATCTAAGGGCACATCAAATGCTATCTATCCTTCCTGCTCAGTTGCCACAATGCTAAAAGGAAGACAGAAGAAATGCTCAAATTACTTTTACATTTTAAAATCTTGCTGGCATTGTAGTAGTCAGGGTTTCAGAGCATTTCATTTCAGTTTTGCATGTATAATAGAAAAATTTGGAGCTTCTGGTACCACTCCATGCTAGTCCACAACAGATACTTATTTTATATGGTCTAGACCAGAGTGAATTTTGTTTCACATTGTACCATTAATGCGAACACTGACAGAGGTGCATTGCTTCATCTATTACATGAACAGTTGCATTTGCAGGTATTCTTTTTTATTTTTTTTAGCAACAGAGTTCCCATACAGAAGTATCTAACCTGAATCAGAGAATTGGGGGATCCCTATCCTAACTGTAATCCACTGTTATAATTATTCATCACAAGACGCTGGCAGAGACTGCTCGCATGCAAAACACTATCATAGACTGCTTATATGAGACAAAATACATATGTTAATTCATACTATTGTTGTCCCATTGACATAGAAGTTTCTTTAGACAGTCCAAGCCACACTAATACCACAGTTAATTACCCAAAGCAGGTAAAATCATAGCTACACATAATTATCTATGAAGAGAAGCACCAAGAAACACTGAATAATGTGTAACATCAAGAAATACATTCAACAAAATAATTTAGCTGCATCGTGCATTATGCCTTAATATGCCCATAGTCGTCATGGTTGAAATGTGTTGCCATTCTCTACTTTCCTGCAGGTCCTAAAAAGATAGGTGAAAGTTTTCATATATATATATATATATATATATTTTTTTTATATGTGTGTGTCTATCTATCTACTGTATATACATAGATAGATAAATATATTATAAGGTATATGATGATGATGAAGTGAATAAAATGTTGCATTGATTCAGTAAGTGCCATGCTCAGTAGTGAATCAACTGAGGAAATGCCCTGTGTGAAGTTGGCTTTTTTACCTATACAGGCAATCTCCCCAGAATGGCCTGCATGCCAGTGGATGTTTCTGGCACTGCAAGGAGACTTGCATCAGGTGACTGGGCCTGACAACATCTCTGGGGATGCACAATATGAACTGGGGCCCACCAGAGAATCATGGCCCACTGGAGGGACCTCTGGTCCTCCAGCTGGCCAGTCTTTCCCTAGTTAGCGCTTTAGAAAGCAAAAAGGACCCAGTCAAAATGTGCTTCCAACCTTATAGTAAAAACAAACTAGCTCAATGCACACCTGCAAATGTGAAAAGCAGGGCTGTACTGGCCATTGGGCATAACAAGCACTTTTCCCGTGGACCAGGTCGAACACAATCAGCCTGATTGTTTTTGGCTCAGCCTGGTATGCCCGATGGCCTGCTCCGAGCACTATCAGGTGGCTGCATAGACAGCATGAGGACACTAGGTGTGGGGGAGGGGTGAGGGGTGTGTGAGGCCAGAGAACACTGGGCTTGAGAAGAGAGCCCGAAATTGTAGTGTACCTCAGGGGCAGCCATCCGCCAGTACCCAGTACAGAACCCACTGCCTCTTAGACTGTTGATGAATGGTGTTCCTGGCATGGGCAGACAGCCCCCTACCCCAGTGTATTACAGCCTAGCAACCCTGGTGAGACCCACACAAAGCCATGGTGAGACCGCACAGCCCTAGTGAGACCCGCGTACAGCCATGGTGAGACCTGCACACAACCATGGTGAGACCACATGGGCCTGGTGAGATCGGCGCACAGCCATGGTGAGACCGCACAGCCATGGTAAGACATGCACACAGCCATGGTGAGACCGCACAGCCCTGGTAATACCTGCGCACAGCCATGATGAGACTGCACGGCCCTGGTGAGACCCACACACAGCCCTGGTGAAACCTGCACACAGCCTTGGTGAGACCCACACACAGTCATGGTGAGACCTGCACACAGCCCCGGTGAGACCGCACAGCCATGGTGAGACCAAAACGCAGCCCTGGTAAGACCGGGCACAGCTTTGGTGAGACCATGCACATCCTTGGGGATGGTATTCTGCATTATTATATAGTCCTTCTACAGCTTGAAGTCAGTGGCAGAACTACCAGGGTCACAGTGGTTGCAGCTGTGACTGGGCCCTGGTGCTCCACCACTATCCTAAAATCATTGGTTTGTATTGTTTTAGAAAAACTGTCACATGACACTAAATAAGGTATCAGTAATTGGTATTTGTTAGTACTTGAGGAAAAGTATAAGTACTGTACACGCCTGTTTTATACACTGCATACCTGCGTAATACACTACATACACGGGTACACAGAATTGGTGGTATCATGCCAGTGTTGCTGGAGAACTGTGGGCGCTATTTCGGGAGCAATGGCCTGCACTGTTCCCTGGTGACACACAGATTGTTGTAGGAAATGCTGTGAACCTTATCAACAAATGCTGGTGACAATCAATATAGAGATGGTACCTATGTCATCCTTGTATGTCAGTAATACTTAATGACTTTGTATTATGTTCCTGTATGTAAGTGAATGGCACCTTTACTGGTTCTCTGTCAGTCTTTGATAAAAATTTCCATTGCACAAAGGACTTTATTCTGAGACTGTATAAAGTCAAGAGTAAACTGACGGCTGCTTCCAGATCAGGCTGGACAGAACTGGCACTGGACTTCCTGCATGATTAGTGTTTGTTACTGGCAATCTGCACCACGTTAGTAATAACCCTTTCATTGTGTTAGTAAACGTTGCTACTGAGATTCCATGAAACAGTGTTACACAATCTGCCAAACTTTTATCTCAGGGTGACTCCTTGCCTAACCATAAATATTTTCCTTTACCTGTATCATCTGCCTTTTCCTCATATCTGCTTTTCTGTGTGCTTATAATCTATGTTTCTTTCTGTTATCTCAGCAAATTCTTTTAATATTTACTGAATGATTACACCATACTACGCTTCCTTTTTTACACTCTTCCCTGGCTAAACAGTGACTTTAGGAACTCCAATCAGTTATATATCCATTAAAAAGATCAGTAAATGCAGAGAATATATGTGAATGTGTGTGTGAATAAAGGAGAGTCAGCTTCTGGATCTCATAGTTGGTCACATGGCCTATTAAAAGTCATTTGATGTGATTACTTTTAAAGTGCCACTAAAGTTATAAAACAAAAATTCCATATTTGATTCAGCATGCCATTTTAACATCTCTTACCCTGTATCATGACAGTCTGTGAGTCTGCAGCGGGGAGAGTTGTCTGCGGGGACTGTCCTGACATTTCTCCGCCCTTCGGAGGTGACAGGAGTCCCTAATGGTGCTGTGCACAGACAGCATTAGGAGCCCTGTCACATTCAAGCGTGCATCGCAGCCGCCGAACATCTCATGATGAGATGAGATGTTCGGTGGCTGCGATGCACTCTTGGATGTGACAGGGCTCCTAATGCTGCCTGTGCACAGCAGCGCTAAGGTCCCCTGTAATGTGTTAGGCAAATTAGGCGGCTGCAAGACCCTTGTGAGTGAGAGGCCTTAGGCAACCGCCTAATTTGCCTAATTAGAGAGCCGTCTTTGGGTATACCTACTCCTAATAATCAGAAAAGTCTTAAAGTTTGTAAATGTACTGTTTGGAGAATCCCGTAGGTTTTACTTCCTTTAACCCTTTTGCTGCCAGCGCCGTATACTTTTGCTGCTGGCCCCTGTAAACAGACTCCCCGGTGGTTCTAGCTGCCAGGAGACTGCTTACTTGTGTAAAGCCGTTTACACTGGAAGTGGTTCTGGCTGCCTTTACACTGGAAGTGGTTCTGGCTGCCAAAAAGCCGCCAGATCACTTCCAGGGGCCAGTAAATGGAGCCCCCCATCGCTCGACACCCCTGCCTTGTTTCCCAGGCTCTGCTGCCCTTCCTGTGGGCCCGGGACTGGCATTGTACTGAATGGAGCCAGAAGTAACACTGATTGCATGATTTCCAGCTTCTTAGTTATCATTCCCTGGCTAGCAAAACCGGGTGAGAAGCTATAAAGCATGATCTCTGGTTGATCAGCTTCTCTGAAGTGCATGGGTGACATTAGGGGACAAATAGACCCCTAATGTCACCTTAAAGAGTACCTGTCACCTCCAATGTGCTATCACATAGTGGGCTTGTGAGCATCCTTATGTGATAGCAATTAAGTTAAGAAAAAAAAAAAAAAGTTTAAAAAAGTGAAATAAAATAAATGTAAAAATAGCAAAAACATTTTTAAAGTCCCCTGCGTGCATACTAATGCAAACACGCGTCAGGTTCACCTGCGTATGAAAACAATGATTGCGCTACACATCTTTTATATTTTACCAAAAAATTGTTATTACATTGTGTTTTTGTACACCAAAATTAACTTGTGTTTTACAAAAATTTTGGCTTAATAAAAGGGTAATATTATGCAACATTCAAATTTGCAACTGCCCCCATTTTATTCTACAGGGTTTCTGCCTTCAAAGAGGTGATGAATTTTCAGGCTAAAATGTGGATAACATTTGTGCAAAAAAACCCGCAAAAAACGCTCTGGCAGTGAAAGGGTTATTGCAGTGATACATATTTACTAGTCTATTAATATGCACAGCTTTGTCACCCATTTCAAAAAGCGTACCTTCTGAATTATAGAGGTACTGAAGAGAAGAAGTTTGAGGATCCACCGTCAGTACAGGAAAGGCCTCAAAATTGACATCAAAGTACAATGGGATATGTAGTGTCACGCCTGTTGTGGATGGAGGGGTGTGGATCGCAACTGCGGAGGCTTCTCAGTCAGTGAAACCCTGGTTTCTCTTTTTCGCCAATAGGGTAGTTTCTCTCTGCCGGTGTGAGAGTACGAGAGAAGAAAGCAACCGGGTGCATCGGTTCAGTAAGAGAAGGTCGTTGGGAAAGAACCGCCCCCAAGGCGAGGTGAGAGGCATCTACTTCCAGTACAAAATGAGAGTCAGGGTTCGGCAGTTGGAGGATTGGAGCAGAGGTGTACCTCTTCTTTAAGTAGTCAAAGGCCACTTGGGCCTCTTTTGACCAAGCAAAGGGAATCTTCGTACTTGTTAAACTCGTCAATGGCTTCACAATCGCCGAAAAATTCTTAATGAATTTTCGGTAATAATTTGAGAATCCAAGGAATCGTTGTAAAGCCTTCCTGGAACGAGGGATTGGCCAGGACAAGATGCAGTCAACTTTTGACTGGTCCATTTGAATCCCATGAGTGGTGATCCTGTAGCCTAGGAAGGAAATGGAGGTTTGGTCAATAGTGGAACGCCATGCTGTCTCGTCTGGGCGTCTATGTAGGGCTGCAACTGTTTGGGGAGGAGCCGCCGAACAGATCGGCTCACTTCCGCGTTCCAAGGTGGAACGCACCCGGCCTTCGAACCCGGAAGTGACGAGCGTGCGTTCCACCGTGGAACGCAGCGGCGGACTCGAGAAGCGGCTGGGTCTACGGCGGTGGCGTTACATGTAGTCCTTGGAAATGGAAAGTATACCAAAGTTGCAGGGAATCCAGGAAGTTGTTGAACGAGATGGCAGTTTGTATTGCTATTACAATGCTGATGTTATAAAATAAAAGTGTACGCTGTGACTTTAGGTCTTCTTTAAAATGTATCCTACAAACGGTACAGATGTTAAAGTCCTTTAAACCTGTCAGCTCATTCTTGTCGATTCTCTAGTTTCCAATGGTGGATTGCTAGTATTTGTCTACTAGTGAGTTTTTATATTGATTCTGTTTAAACAGTTTATAAGTACATTACATTAATTGCTGTTGGTTGTATTTTCTATCGTTTCAGTTTTGATTGCTCTGTTATTATAGTGAGCTGGGAGGCTGGTTATAGAAGACTGTTTGAGTCCCTCACTATTACATAGTTTATAAATGTTCCATGCTACACTAACCTGCATGATAGATTTATTTGTTTCTTAGTATCAATGAAGATAATATGGCCTCTGGCTACTAGGAGCATTGTATGCATTCCATATGACTACAGCCTTTAAGAGGAACTTCACCCTTATCTTTGAAATTACAACAAAGGCACCTTTAGAAATGTTTAGTGATGACAATCTACAAACACATACTTCTAGATAATTGCCTGCTTTGTATTCTTTGTATTCTTTGTATTCTATATTTTTATTTTCTTATCCATTCTTCTCACAGTGGCCATTTTTACTAAGGGCAGATTAATAGATCTCCTTTTTCTTCTTGGAACTCTGGCACATGTGACTAGGACATGTGACCATGCACATCATCTCAGGGGAGGCAAATGCCTTTCGCTGAGATCTCATGAGATTACAGATGAGATTTCCCAGCAATGCTCTGCTGACCTAACATTACATAATTAATGCCCAAGAGAACAAGGAAATGGAAAAACAAAAATTGTAAGTTAAAATAGGTTTATTTAACTAATGAATGTAAGATGATTGATATCAGCATGCAGAACTGCATACTGATGTTTTTAAGGGATAAAGATTCACTTTCACAGAGACTGTTTTTCAGACTCTGGTAGATTTGCAGCCAGATAAGTTAATGTCTATCTAAACCCAAGAACAAAATTGTAATATATTGCAACTTACCAGTCCTTAGATGTGGCAGCTGCATTCGTTTTATTTTTTTGGGGCTCTTTTTTCTCTATTGTTACCTGTTAATCCTGTAAATAACGCACTTCCTGTGCCTGGGTGGTTATACACTCACCCCTTCACTGTATCTATGGAGGCAGCCATGGTTGCCACAGAGGGTGGACTTTATATGTTTGTCTTTGTTTATGTCCATTACATGGTGGTTAAAGAAATAAATTTCACAAGAAGGATAATTTGCTTCATCTCACAGGAAGTGGCAAGGACACTGCATTCCTGGCAAGATTAACACATATTTTCTATCCTTGATAAAAATGTTCTTAGCCTGAAAGCTAATGTAACCACCACATCTAAGGATTGGTAAGCTGCAATATATGACAGTTCTGTTTTTGGCTTAGATATACTTTAAGCAAGGTACAGCCAGGAAATAGAGCTTGGTATGTCATAAGCAAAAATGTCCATCACCAAGAACAAATATATTTATCAATCATATACCTAGCAAGGTTTTTTATTATACTATTATTCCACATTGGTAAGATTTTATACAACTGTCAGGGTGACCACACAGTTAGTGAAGTAAAATCGCTCCAATGGGGAAATGTATGATAGGTTCCACCCATCCCCATCTATCTAAGAGGGAAAAAAGTTCTTCCTCTTTCTAGTCAAAAGGAAAGAAAAAGTTTTGTTTGGATTAGGGCTGTAAATGGAAGAACTACTGAAATACCATTATTCTTTTTTATACTGCTGGGATATATTTATAGTATTTCTGTGAGGGATTACACACAGATCAGAAGTGGTCAGTAATTCTGTTACTTCTCCTTAGCAGCTTGAGGGTCCTGCTGCACTGCAGAAGAATGCCATATACTCGCAAATTTTCTAGAATGGAACCGTTTCCTCAAGCATTCACATAAATCAAACGTATGATGAAATCCTCTAAGTGATGAGATCCAAATATCTCCCAGATGGACAGCTGCATTCCTTCGAACATTCACTGATATCTACAGCACCAAATGCAATACAGCTGTGCAGTGTGCATTCAAATGCTTAGAATTAGATCCCTAAACTGTACATTAGATGTGAATACTGTACAATGTACTATTGTACGTAACTTGTATCTCATTCAGTCAACTGTCAAAGATTTACTGAACACATGTGGAATGCATTATGGCAATCGGCGTATCTGTGATAGAAAATTCACAATGACTTTCCATGCAACATGACCGAAGTCTTCTATAAAAAAAAATAGAATTCCTTTGTGCCTCCTGTTCACTGCTGTTTTGCTTGTAGTTGTCCAGTTCATTTTAATTATCCTGAAAACAACTGTGATCCACACATCATGCAGATTAGATTTATGAATTGCAGTAAGTCACAGAAAAGCATTGTCTTCCCATCCTTGCTTTGCTTATTTAATTTGTTACTACTATTGTCTGCCAGAAAAGTCAACATACACTGAAAGTTCAAAATGTCCTCTTCACTTAATGTATACATCAGGGCCACCAAACGAAATGCTGTGCATGTCTGCAATACATGCACATTTTACATGTTTTGCCCCTTTAAAGACCTTGAAAGTACAGAAAAAATATTTTTTGATCCTAGCTGAAATCAAAGCTGCCTCTGCTGCACTGAAATTCCAAGAAGTTTTGTAAACCCTGTCGGACTACAGAACAGCTTCCACTTTGCTCATCTCTTATTTCATAAGAGGAAGGTGTTCTGTAATTGAGCAAGGGTGCAATCAGGAAGGGCTGACAACACTGCTTGGGATTTCAGTGCAGCAGTGGCAGCTTTGTCAGTTCATTACAGGAAGTTAGGAGCTCACTGAATTTGTGGCAGGATCAACAGGTATTTTTCTGTATTTTCTGTATTCCACAGTTAGTCAATACCTCATAGTTTACTTCTATTTTGATTAATAATTAGCCATATATATTTCTTTCTTATTATAATTACATTGTGCAACCATTTATATTATCGGAGTATTCATACACCATTTATAATTAATTCCAACATTGAGCAATACCTCATAATTTACATTACTGTATATTCCTTTTCCACTTATATTTAGCCATACATATTTAATTCGTACTATAAGTATATAATGAAGCCACTCACCCAGGGATAAGAGATCATGTAGGGACCCAAATCCAGGAGGACAGGACCGATACCCGTCAGAAAATACAAGCAGCGGAGCCACAGACGCACAAAAGGTCCAATGCAATCTTGATATATATATAACAAATCGTGATTAAAAATTACCTAAGCGTGTGTTTCCTTTTTAAAAAACCCTTAACTTTACATACCTATATATATATATATAAGAAACTTATCAGCTTGCCCATTATCCTTATAGCTTTATGTGACCAGTATTCAACTCTATATATTTGTCCCTCCTTGTGTAATCAATATAGTTTACTTTGAAACATCACCTATTAATCATTCTTTCATTCATATTATTTTTAAAATTGGATTAATTGTCCACTGTGTTTAGCATAATTACTGTGTATCCATTGATGATAACCCAAAAGCAATGTTATGTTCCTCCTTTAAGTTTTTAAGAAAACTATTATGTGTGCAAATAAATTATATTTCCAGTGATGTGCCCTTGTAATGATAAATTACTTATTGATAAACTTTATGTTTATCAATAAATAAATTTAGGGTTTCGATTATCATGTATGTACAATAGCACTGATTTTAACTTTTATTATGAAAATAATTTTTATGAATTTAATAAATTTATACGATTTTCCAATTTTCTGAGTCCTCGTTTAAAACCCCACCACAACATTTGTTGTAAATGTGTATGTATCTGACTAGATTGGGGTGAGGTCTCAGATCACCTGGGTGGATATTTTGGGTAGTGCTGTTTTGTAGTCATCCCTTAATAGATAACTAAGACTGAGGTTTCAATCAGACAAAGGGAGCCTCAGAACAAGCTTCATCTGCTGTTCTGCCAAGTATTAAATGATGAAAAACAAAGATTTTGTGTATGTGTGTGTGTGTGTGTATATATCACCTCCAAAAACGTATTCAAAAGGAATAACCCAATGTCCACTTGTGTTAGAAATTGGTATAAGTTGATAGAGAAATATACTTAGGGATATAATAAGCTCCACGCATTTCACGTTATCCTACCACTTCTTCTGGTGCAGGAGTGCAAAAACTGTAAATACAAATAATCATATAAATCAACAAACAACAATACATAGTAATTTTTTCAGTAAATCTCAATCTATTAATCCTAGTAACATACATATACTTATTAGGCTTAACTCGAATGATCAATATCCACATCTACAGATACCTAAACATGGGTGCTATTGCCTAAGAACAGGTGGGCGGGCACCAGGATATACTTCACAATTCCTACCAAATTCCAACCTACCAGATTGTACTGAAGGTTGCAATAAGTATATCCTGGTGCTCGCCTACCTGTTCTGAGGCAATAGCATTTTTTTGTTAGTTAAATCCGGGGACGTGTCCTGGCCATGATGGCGGCTGGTCACGTCTAGTGTGAGCTCCGTGCTATCCGCCTGCACTCAAATGTACCTCGACATACCTCGACTACTTACTTACCCGCCTTGTGCCTCAGCATGAACCGCAAGAAGACCAGGAAGCAGGGGGCATCGAAGACCACAGCGGCGAGCCCGATGCAGCGTTTTTTGGCATCCGAGACCTCGGTGCAGTCAGGGGGAGTGGCCGCTCGTACGAGCCTTTCGCCCAGGCTGTCAATGTATGAGAGGAACGCGGACCTGTCGGCTCGGGTAGCTGGATTGAGAGGTGAGCTGGAACGAGTGACGACATCACCAGTGGACGAGCTGATGAGAACCCTCCCCACGAAAGATGAGCTGGCGGAGATGTTCTCACGGCTTGAAGCGTCTCTGAAGACGCAGATAGTGGCGCTTAAGGGGGAGATGACCCATATATTGCATCGGGTAGAGGACGGAGAAGCTCGGCTAGATTCCCATGCAGTGGCGATAAGGACTCTTCAAGCTCAGGTATGCCAGCTGAATTACTCACAGCGCTCTATCTCCTACCGAGTAGAGGATCAGGAGAATAGGGGACGTAGGAATAACCTGCAGATCCGGGGTATGCCTGAGAACATTATAGACTCAGAACTGGCAGAGAAAATACAGAGTATATTTAATATCATATTGGGCCAAGTACCCGCCACGCCACTGATGTTTGATATCCACCGTGCCCCAGCCCACGTGGTTTGGCATCCGAGACCCCACGGGACGTCATATGTAGATTACATTAATATGTGGATAAAGAGACTATTCTTCGGAAATTGCGGGAACATCCACTAACGGAATACGAAGGTGCCCTTATTCAAATATACCCAGACTTGTCACGGGAAACCCTTATAAGGCGCAGGGCTCTGCGCCCACTTCTGGAGACCCTTAAACAGGCAGGGATCAATTATAGATGGGGATTCCCATACTGCTTAGTGGCGCGAAAAAACGGGAAACCGGTGACCCTCCGGTTCCCTGAGGAACTACCGCAATTTGGTGAAGCACTGGCTATCAACCTGCCTCAACTACTGGAATGGCAGGAGACAATAGTGGCTGCAGACCCTCTCCCAGACCCAGACCCCTAAGAACGGTGCCCGACAACAGAGTAATAGGCCAATGTGAAAATTGGTGTCCTTACACCAACTAATAGGGAACAGGTAGGAGAACCAGGATATACCTATTGACAATAGACAAACTGCCTTAGATATGCCAAGAGCCATAACTAAATAAGGGCCGAGCGCAGATGGGGGAGAACAGTTGAGCTTGCCAACAGCCTGGTATAGGTAGTATAGGCAGTATAGGGCCTAGTGCTGAGGTACCGTATATACTCGAGTATAAGCCGAGGGGGGCACTTTTCACCCAAAAAATGGGCTGAAAATCTCGGCTTATACTCGAATCAGCGCCAGCGCGTCATCTTACTTACCTCGCCGAGCGTCGCTGCTGCTGCGGTGTGCGGCGCTCCGAGCGAGGTAAGTAAGATGACGCGCTGGCGCTGATTCGAGTATAAGCCGAGGGGGGCACTTTTCACCCAAAAAATGGGCTGAAAATCTCGGCTTATACTCGAATCAGCGCCAGCGCGTCATCTTACTTACCTCGCCGAGCGTCGCTGCTGCTGCGGTGTGCGGCGCTCCGAGCGAGGTAAGTAAGAAGTAGAAAAACCCCCCCGCAGCGGCCAGTCAGGCAGGGGAGCAGGGATGAGTCAGCGGCGCGCTGATCAGACGAGAGGAGCTCCAGGTGGGGTTGTAATTTAGCGGGCAGGCACCTCTGAGCCAGCTAAATTAGGACCCCACCTGGAGCTCCTCTCGTCTGATCAGCGCGCCGCTGACTCATCCCTGCTCCCCTGCCTGACTGGCCGCTGCGGGGGGGTTTTTCTTCTTCTTACTTACCTCGCCGAGCGTCGCTGCTGCTGCGGTGTGCGGCGCTCCGAGCGAGGTAAGTAAGAAGTAGAAAAACCCCCCCGCAGCGGCCAGTCAGGCAGGGGAGCAGGGATGAGTCAGCGGCGCGCTGATCAGACGAGAGGAGCTCCAGGTGGGGTTGTAATTTAGCGGGCAGGCACCTCTGAGCCAGCTAAATTAGGACCCCACCTGGAGCTCCTCTCGTCTGATCAGCGCGCCGCTGACTCATCCCTGCTCCCCTGCCTGACTGGCCGCTGCGGGGGGGTTTTTCTTCTTCTTACTTACCTCGCCGAGCGTCGCTGCTGCTGCGGTGTGCGGCGCTCCGAGCGAGGTAAGTAAGATGACGCGCTGGCGCTGATTCGAGTATAAGCCGAGGGGGGCACTTTTCACCCAAAAAATGGGCTGAAAATCTCGGCTTATACTCGAGTATATACGGTAAATGCGTTAATCTCCTGGGGGTTTCCCCAAATCAAGATGTCGTGAGTTATTAGGATATATGTTACACCGCCGGGTCCCCCCCCTCTCGTTGGACGGGGGGGTATCCGGCGGCTTAGGAAAGAGTGCAGGTGGGGCACGTGGGGGCTCAGTGTGGTGGCCTTATTTTGTGGGGCTCTACACATGGGAGAGCAGGACGGAGGGCGGCCACATAGGGCAGCCACGTCCCCTACAGAGTGCGAAAATAGCTCTGAGGAGCTCGCACTAGTCCAGTATTTGGACTTAGGTAATGGATTCACAAGGTGTATACTTTACCTGTTAAGAATGACATTGTTACTGTTTTTTAAACGTATGTTTTTCACTTTTTCTTTTTCTTTTTATATATGGTAAATTTTTTTGTTCTTTTCCCTTCCTTGTTTCCTTTGCCCCTGGGGGAAGTTCGCTACTAACAGCGTTGGTAAAAAAATGTGCCTTATTTCTGAATGCCGAGCTCAAAATATAGTATTCTGACGTATAATGTCAGGGGTCTCAACACTACTGCAAAGAGGCACCAGCTTATGCATGAGCTGAGGCAACTTAATTGCGATATAGCCTTCTTGCAGGAAACACACTTATCCCATCACACTCAAGTGCGTTTATCTTCACTACACTACCCGTTATGGTACTATAGTACCTCTGATTCAAGTAACTCTAGGGGAGTTGCAATCGGCATTCATAAAGTTGTTAAATTTAAACATATTTCTACAGTTACAGATCCTAGTGGGAGATCTCTTTTTAAAGGGGACAATCGACAACCACTTGTTCACATTTGCCTCAATATATGCTCCTAACAAAGCCCCGACTACATTTTCATGTCAGACACTCCATCAGCTGATGGATTATCAAGAAGGTACAATAGTCTTTGCCGGAGACTTTAATATCCATATGGATCCGTCCCTTGACTCATCTTCGGGACGCTCCCATATATCCTTTAAACGACTTAAAACTTTTAAAGCACTGCTACATTTGATGGGCGTTTGGAGAATACAGGTGAAACTCGAATAATTAGAATATCGTGCAAAAGTAATTGCAGTAAGTGCTGCAAAAGGGGCCCAAACCAAGTACTGAGTACATATGCATGCTTGTACTTTTCAAAGGTCCGATATTGTTCTATGTACAATCCTTGTTTTATTGATTGCATGTAATAATCTACTTTTTTGAGGTTGTGGATTTGGGGTTCTTGGGGTTTTCATGAGCTGTAAGCCATAATCATCACAATTATGACAAATCACGGCTTGAATTATCTTGCTTTGCATGTAATGAGTCTATCTCATATATTAGTTTCACCTTTTAAGTTGCATTAGTGAAATAAATGAACTTTGCACGATATTCTAATTATTCGAGTTTCACCTGTATATCATCCTCGAGATAGGGATTACACCGCCTATTCATCGGTGCATAATACATACACGCGACTTGACTACATTTTTATAGACCACTATCACCTTGGGATTATACAAGATATAACTATTCTCACTGCTACCCTCTCAGACCATGCTCCTGTGAGGGTTACATTGAGGCTACCAGGGGATAGACATTCACCTTCTGTATGGAGGTTAAACGAATCCTTACTGCGGGATAATAAGATAAAGTCTGTCCTTACAAAAGAGTTATATTATTATTTCTCCAAAAACACGGAGGGAGAGGTGTCACCGGGTATGGTTTGGGAGGCGCATAAAGCCACAATAAGCAGAATACTTATCTCCCAGGGCTCATATAAAAAGAAGAAACATACTTTAAAAGTGATAGAACTTTCAACAAAAGTTGCGGCATTAGAGCAAATTCATAAAGGAACGCTGACAGCCTCAGCCCTTACGGATCTGACAAAAGGGAGGGAAGAATTGAAAAGGGAAGTAGCCATGAAATATAAGAGATCCCTTAATTACCTTTCCCAGCGGTCTTATGAACTGGGTAATAAACCAGGAAAAATCCTCGCTAGACTATTGAAGGATAAACAACGCACAAATTTTGTAGCAAAAATAAAAACTAAACAGGACGACATGGTACATACAACACCTGCTATTTCTAATATCTTTAAGGGAATTTTACTCAGCCTTATATCATGTGAGACCTAAATCCACCTTCCAAACTAAAGACCAACACTTAACTCGCATTCAGACCTACTTAACATCAATCCTGATACCTACCATCCCTGAATCTTCTAGGGAATCCTTGGAAGCCCCTATAAGTGTAGAAGAAATTCAGCAAGCTATGGCCAATATGGCAAGTGGGAAAAGCCCAGGGCCAGATGGCTATACAATACAATATTAAAAATTATTTAAACACAGCTTACTCCCCCACTTATGTAAATATTTCAACTCACTCCTTAATGGAGAGTCACCACTACAAACTACACTACATGCGCATATATCAGTATTCCCTAAAGGGGGTAAGTTATAGGCCGATATCATTACTTAACACCGATATTAAAATATATGTTAAAGTCTTGGCCAATAGACTTAGTGGCCTGATGCCCCACTTAATAACATCAGATCAAACAGGTTTTATTCAGGGCAGGGAGGCAAGAGACAGCACCCAGAGAGCAATTAGTTTAATTCATCATGCCTCCACTTCTTCGAACCACACTCTGTGCCTGTCGACAGACGCGGAAAAAGCGGTCAACAGAGTCAACTGGGATTATCTTAGAGCTACCTTACAAGCAGTAGGGATGGGACCTAGAATTCTGACAGGGATAATGGCCCTATATAACAACCCCACGGCCCAAATCAAGGTAAATGGTCACCTCTCAAATAATTTTACGTTGTATAATGGTACACGCCAAGGATGTCCGCTATCCCCATTACTATTTGCTTTAACACTAGAACCATTCCTTATCTCTATAAGACGTAATAGTAATATCTCAGGTGTTACAGTAGGTACTACAGAACATAAACTAGCCGCTTATGCGGACGATATTCTTTTTTTTATTCAACAACCCCAGATCTCGTTGCCATCACTACTGCAAGAATTTGAATATTTTAGTCAAATATCGAATTTTAAAATTAATCTGTCAAAATCTGAAATCCTAAATATCTCTACGCCAAGTCACATTGTGTCCGTCCTGAAGGTAACTTTGCCCTTTGGTTGGCGGAGCCACAAAATGCAATACTTAGGTATATCTCTTACCTCTAGAATTGCAGAGTTATTTACAGCTAACTATATGACCTTATTAAATAACGTTAGGAAAGATCTAAATACATGGCTCAACCATCGGCCATACATTTCTCTTACGGGGCGGATTAACGTTATTAAGATGACTATTCTACCACGCATATTATATATATTTCAAACGGTACCTATCAATTTACCCACCTATTTTTTACGCACTCTCAAGTCGGTTGTCGGTCGTTACATTTGGAGGCGGTCTTCCGCTAGGATCTCAGGGGGGCCCGAGGTCAGGGAGGACTAGCACTACCAGATTTCAATTATTACTACCAGGCTGTTGCACTTAATAGAATGTTGGACTTACATTACCACATTAAAACTAAAAAATGGGTGGAACTAGAGAACACACTTGCTGCTCAAACTATATCAACTATTTGTTGGATACCACGGGAACATCGAAACCTACACCCTTTATTATCACCTCTCACTCGTCATACTTTAAATATATGGAACTCACTATATGTCCGGCTGGTAGGTCAATATAACTCACCTATAATGCCAGTGAATGATCACTTATTTTTTCCACCGGAACTACACAATACAGGTTTTCTTAAATGGACGACTCACTTCACTTTAAAACTTTTTCAAGTACGTGATGGAATTAGGCCACGCTCACTAGACTCCCTTAGAAGACAATGGGGGACTTACCCATTCAACACGTGGAGACATAGGCAACTATCTCATTTTATGTTGGCACTTCCAAGACCACTACGTACAATTTTGGATCTTACACCTTTGGAAAAATTATTCTTTCTGTCTGACCCCCCACGTCACGGGATATCTCAACTTTATAGGACTTTATTAGAACACCAAATTAATTCTTTCCCACTATATATACAACAATGGGAGCAGGAACTGGGGACCACCTGGACGCATCTACAAAAACAAAAAGTAATTAATCTCAATTATAATACATCAATCAGCACCTTAGTGACCGACACAATGTTCCGATTTGTAGCAAGATGGTACTATACACCGCATCGAATACATAAGATGTACCCTACTAAGTCGGAGCTCTGCTGGAGAAACTGTGGCAAAATTGGTACATATATCCATATGTGGTGGGATTGCCCTATGATTCAATCATACTGGGTCCAGATAGTAGAACAGTTCGAAAGGATTACCACTATTGTAATACCAACGGACCCGTCGGTGTGTCTTCTACATGTTATGGACATCCCGAATGCGACCTATAAACGATCGCTGGTACCCATACTATTGAACGCGGCAAAGACCTTAATACAGTTATTCTGGAACAAACATACTGTTCCAAATATGAGAGACTGGTATAAAAGAGTAGATTACTATAGATTAATGGAGGAGCTGACGTCTATCCAGAGGGACACCTTTGAAGAATTTGAGTCAAGATGGCAACCATGGAACAACTTCATACAAATAGCTGGATTCCACAGGACACAGAACGGAGCTACTACTTGTTAATGTCAGCTAACAACTAATAGAAGGGGAATCTCGTTAGGATAGGACAGAATAGAAGATGCAAAACTGACATTTAAAAAGAAAAAAAAAAGTGTGTGGTTCCCCCTCCCAAACAATACCTGACCCTTTAGGTCTGGTAGGAATGTTAGGAGGGACCCCATTTAAAAAAAAAAGCAAAAAAAAATGTGGGGTTCCCCCCTAAAGTCATACCAGACCCTTAAGGTATATAAACATAAATAATTGAGCTGAGCTAGCGGTGACAGCTAGCTCCGCCCCAACTGTTTACAGTTGTACGGCATCTGACAGGTGAGCCATGATTGGGCAAAGTCATCATGGCTTTGCCCAATAATGGCTCTTACAGAGTACTGTGCCTTGATTGGGCAAAGTCTTGCACCTGACTTGTGGTCAGGTGCAAGGCTTAGGCAATCAGGGCTCACAAGGCACAGTGCCTTGTGGGGCGCTCGGCTGGTAAATAGCCTGCCGAACGCCCTGATAGTTCGTGTGTTCGCCTGCCGATGCCGAACTCGAACTGCCGATGTTCGAGTCGAACTCCTGCTTGACTCGAACATCAAGCCCATCCCTACTCCAGTCTCTCTAATTGTATTTCTGCCCTGCTATGTCATGTGTCTCTACCACACTCTGCCAGTTCTCTGCCACACTTGGGTATTAGTTGTGGTCAGCTTATAGTTATTTAAGGGTTTTCTTTCATAAGCCTGGTAATTAATCATTTTCAGTGTTATGCCCTGAATCTACAATCCCAGAGTCCTTGCTTTGTGCTATAGTTTTTTGCTCCTTACAACTTGAATATTATTTATTAAAATCTTGTCTGTCTAGCCTGGTCTTAAGGTGCCCATACACTGTTCGAATTTCGGCTGGTTTTTGAGGAACCTGCCAAAATATGCACAGTGTGTGCCGCACAGTGTCGGCACTCTTTTGATTGCCATCCCCCAATCAGCTGATGGAAGGAGCTGGTCGAAAAATCTTTGATCGATCAGAGCCGGCAGCCAATGAGCTGCCCGCTCTGGTCGTTTATTCTGACAGGTGGCGGCGGCACCTGTCAGAATACAATGTAAACCGTGGGATTCCTCGATCGGCACGATGTAAGTCATTGATGAAGAAATAATTTTTTTTTTTTGTTCTGTTTAGCCCACGGGTTTAAAAAAAAAAATAGATCTGTGTATGGCTAGCTTTACTGTGATTCCTAGTTGTTAGGATCCCTGCCTGGTCCCTTGTTTTGTTTACCTGAGCCAGTTCAACCCACCATTTTGACTACCTTTTTCCACCTTAGTTTTAAATGCTGAAGATTCTGAAGTAGGCTGAAGCCCTGGTACGGAAGGAAGGTAGTAGACACAGGGAGATGCACAAGTGAGTATTATAGTTCTATTGCAGGAAACCACCATTTTGTTTTACACAAATGTACACATGGTCCCTTTAACCTGCAGTCAGGGCCCGGCTTTAGGCCTTTAGGCGCCCTGTGCGAGAAAGCTTTACAGCGCCCCTTAGTGGCCACACCCTTTAGTGGCCACACCCCCTGTAACCACACCCATTTCCCCCAATATCCGCACCATTTAAAGACTCCTATTTTGTTAAGCCGCAAAGAAACATATTAAAAAGTATGATAAAAATAAAACTTTTATTCAAAGGTATTAAACTTGTAGGCACAGTATAAGCATTCTTATCAAATAAAACAACAGAAGGTAAACAATAAATGTCAAACTAAAATAGAGTCTATAAAAATAAAGTGTCAGGTAGTCATGCCGATCCCTTTTTTCCAAGTAAGTGCATCTAGAAAAGTAAAAATAGAAAACAGAACACAAAACCCAGACTACTTGTAAAATGAATGAATTACTATATGTCCGAATAAAGGAAAAATATATTCAGGCACATAATAATTTGTTTGAGAATGCGTGCCACCATCTTGGAGGCAGGGAGCATGACGTTACACGACGCCATGCATGCCTGGCGTCAGGTGACGTCACACGCCGATATTGGCCCCACCATCTTGGTGTATACCTAGATATATACCAAGATGGCGGCACCCAACACGTGCGGTGTTATATGATGTCATGCGCCCTGCCTCCAGAACACGCCAGCGGCTGAATCCAAAATAGCTTTCGTTCATTTCATCTGAAATGAATTTTTAGTCTTCGCACATGATCAGACGATCGCTCCAGTGTTTGTCCTTCTCACACGGAGGATCGGTAAATATCAATGATATTTACTGATACCCGCTCTGCCACGCACAGAGCTGCTGTCATCCTGAAACTGACAGGATGACAGCGGCTCTGATTTCCTAGCCGCTCGGCCATTCTGACAGCTGCGTGGAGTGGGGGGGGGGGAGGGCGGATGAGGGAGCGCTGTCATATCGGATGGCCAGCGGTGAGGGGGAGAGAAGCCGCCCCCAGGACGAGCTATGTGGGCCGCACGGCGCCCTTGTTGCCATGGCGCCCTGTGCGGTCACACAGCTCGCACACCCCTAAGGCCAGTCCTGCCTGCAATACGTTTTAGGGTTGTGGTGTGAAACTGGAGCACCCAGAGGAACACAAGCATGCACACAAAATACAAACTCTTTGCAGATAATGTTCTCACAAGTGCCAGGACCCTGGACCCTATCAGAGAAAAGTAAAAGTGCTAAACCATTGCCTACCAGATTGTGATTGCTATGGGTTCTTCACTTTTCCTTCTTACATAATCCTGAATATTTTGTAACAACAACAAAAATGACAAGTATAATTGTTAGATTCTACTTCTATAACTTGACATTACTGAACATTAGAATGATCTTATTATTCATTTTACTATAATTAACCAACAATTCTCTTTTCTTTTTGTAATAAATAAACATGCATCGGTCAAAATATCAAACTAAAATAATGCCTACCCATTGATTCTTCAACGTATAACATGTAAACTTGAAGACTTTAGTCCTACATATGAAAAAGACAAGCTCAAAGCAGACATTTCTAATCTCGATTATCTATGTATAATTAGGAGACATTTTCCTGGTACAATTTATTTTTGTGATTTTTATTTTTCCAGAAAGAGTTAGAATTAAAAGTGCTTTTATTTTCTCAATATTTTTTTCCAAGTGGAAGATAAATTGTTGAAACATGTTAAAATGGCTTACTGGAGGTCCAAGATTAGAATCCTATTTGCATTATTAATAATGGAAAAAGTCTAATTTTCCATCTACAATATATGGCCTAAATTGTTGAAAATGAGTCATTTGAAATCATTAATGTTGCAGTGGCGCTACTATGTATTTTAATAGAATTCATTAGCAGCTGTAAATTGATGTAAAACCAGTCACTTATTCTTAGACTTATAAACACCTTTGATGCGGAGTAGAGATATCAGCACAATTGTGTGACGTCACCCATAGCATATCATGTAGTATTATATTAAATTAAATTTATTCCTCCTGTCTCAAAAGGCACCATGACAAATTTTGTTAATATTTATTCCAGTGCTGGATATAGGATCTTGGCATCCGTAAAGGAGAACTATGAGGTGAGAGATCTTTACTCAACCTCATAGTTCGAGCCGACGTGTGACAATAAAAACTGTCAACAGCGGCTCAATAGATTAGAAAGTTAGCGAACATATACCGTCGCCCGCTCACTCCTCGAAACTGTCCCTGCAGAGAGCTGTGACTGTCACTCACGGCTTCCTGCAGGGATTCCCCCCCTCCCCTGTAACGTCGGGATCCGTCCCGGCTGCGGCGGTCTCAGTATACCGAGAGCTGTAGCTTGCGGTATACTGAGCTTTGGGTGATGGGAGGACGCTAGTTTATGTTCTTCCCGTGAACCATAGGAGAACTATGGGGAAAAGCACTGACCCCATAGTTCTTCTTTAATATAAATGTATGACATGGCAACAAATGATTTAATGTGCAAATTCAATGTGTTTCTTGGGCCAACAGTCCACTTCCTCTATAGGTAAATGCCCTATAAATATATATTACAATTATCAATTGTATGTGCAATAACATATAATTTATGAAACCAGTAGTTCATTAAACATCATCAGTCAAAAAGGCATATATGTTAAATTTCAAATCACATTATCATCTTAAAGAGAAACTTTACCCATATCTTAAATATAACAACTAAGACACCTTTAGAAATGTTTATTAATGACAAACAACTAGATAATTGCCGGCTTTTTTTTCTGTGAATACCTCATTTTTCTTTTCCTCCCCAATCTTCTCACAGTGGCCACTTTCACTAAGGGCAGATGAATCCATCTCCCTTTACTTTCTGGAACTCTGACACATGTGACTAAGACATGTGACTAGGTCATGTGACCGTGCACATAATTTCAGGGGAGGAAAATGCCTTTCACTGAGATCTCATGAGATTACAGATGAGATTTCCAAGCAATGCTTTGCTGATGTAACCTTCCCGGGATGCAATGCTTGGGCACATTACATCACTTTTGCTAAAGAGAACCAAGAAGTAGAAAGCAAGAAATTGTAAGTAAAATTACTTACTTATTAGTAAAATTACAGCCAGGGCTGGCCTTGCTGCACCCCCTCCCCCTGTTGCCATGCCGAGCACTGGGCTCCATTGGCAACAGGGGTGCCAGGTGGCCAACACAGCTGTGGCTCGGCAGGGAAAAGAGGAGTTGCACAGGCTCTAGCTTCTCCCCGGATCCCTGCTGTTCTCCCCCACCTGTATGGGCAGAGGACTCAATCCCTTTTTCTATTTCAAAAGGGAAATGTTAGGTGTCTGTTTAGACCCCTGATATTTCCTGAAGCCCCCCCAACAGTGAAATGAGGAAGGATATAAGTTATCCAGTAATGAGACATACATTAAAAGTATGGGATTTAAAAAAAGAAACTGATGTCATCACAGGCCCCCCTGGCTACAATAATGAAAAATCCACTTTTTAAACCGGGACTAGAGGAACCAAATTATATATATATATATATAGGCTATATGTTGAATATTGTATATAAAAATATATATAATTACTCAATTAAGTAAATAGTTAAATGCTATATGCAGGGCTTGAAAAATTTGACGGTGTCTTATATCATACAGTTGGAGAAACAGGCTCCCTCCTTAAAGAGTTATATTGAACAATGGGAGAAAGACTTGGGTAAAAAATTAGAGGGCAAAGATTGGTCTCAGATATGGAACACTACCCACTGTACAGTAAACATGGCGGCAAAGGCAACTAATTATAAGTATTTAACGCGGTGGCATATGTTCCCTCAGAAAATAGCAAAATTTCAGGGGGGAAGCTCCTCTCATTGTTTTAGGGGATGCTCGGCAGAGGGAACCTGTTTACATACTATATGGGACTGCCTAAAAATAAGAGCCTTCTGGAATGGTGTCAGTTGATATGTAAAACGCTGGGTAAAAAGTTGAAACAAAACCCATGGGGGGTCTTATTAAACCTAAAACCAAAGGGATGTAGAACATCTCAATTCAAATTAGTAAACTTTATATTTACAGCAGGAAAACATATATCGGGGAGAGAATGGAAGGCTGGGATTCCAATGATACATCGGGTTAAAAATAAAATAATCTGGCATGCGGTAAATGAAAAAATATGGGCAATAATAAATGACAAGGTCAAAAAATTCCAAAAAATGTGGTCTCCCTGAGCAGTAAATTATATGCCTATGTTATTGAGTTGAGGAAACAAGGATATCGGATTACAGAGTATGGTCAACCAGTTAATCACATTAGAAAGAGCGGGAGGATGGAGGACGGGGGGAATGGAGAGAGAAAATTATTTTTTTACATTTTTTTTATTATTATGTTAGTTTTGTTTAGTAATGCCAGATGTGGTGTTGATAATGTGTTAGTAGTGTAGACTATAGAACCTGATGAACAATTTTAGGCAATATATGCCATAATTGGAATGAAAGGATGGTGGATTACATTATTAAATAAGGGATTGTACAATGTAGGGTTGATTGTTATATATTTATGTATTTTTGGAAAATTAATAAAAAGGAATTGAAACAAAAGTTTTATCTTCCTACAGAATCAGCTTGTCTCCTGAGCCCTAGCCCTGATATCCTGTTTTAGGGTGGCTCTTTTCCCTGCAAGGTCCTATGGAGCCACCCTTGTGTCTGCTTGTAAGCTGTGTGTGTCTCCACAAACACACAGGCAAAGCAAGGCAAGGCACTCCCCTCCCCACTTCTACCTTCTCCAAGCTAGTAGATGGACGGCTGCTGAAGAGTATTCTGTCTCATGTGATCTTGTACTGGACAGGGAGTTCAGAAAGTGGAGCTGAGAGAGTTGGTGCTGTTTGGAAACATGATAACTGTAAGTGTTTGGGCAAAAATGTAGAAAGAAATACTTTGCTGGGCAATTTACTGTATATTTTTGGATGTAGATTCATTACTTAAAAAAAGTTTGAAGGTTTAATACTACTTTAAGCTCTTTCTTGAAAAGTTAAAATTGCCTAAGGCTGAATTCACGCTGTTCCATGTGCATTGCAATGAGTGTGGTAGCGCATATGCCAACGTGTAAATGGCCCCATTTAGTTTTCCTTTCATAGTAATTGCAGCACAGATTTTGTCTGCATCAGTGTTAATACATTCCTATCATTGTGTCCTATTTTAAAAACCAACATTATGCCTGTAAAGGGTTAATACTTATCCCTCCTGCGACCTACACTTCCAATGTCTGCTACCATCATGAGCTCCGCTGGCTGAAACATCTTCACTATCTGGCACACTTCCGGGGGTGTCAGATGCCTGGTCTCCCTCTGTGCTTTGTGGTTCCTTTTTCCAGCCCCTACATCAGTACTGTGTCATGAAGAAAGCTGAGATAATAAGCAGGAGGGGTAATTATTAATCCTTTTGTTTGCAGGCTTGCCTTTGGTTTTCAAAATAGTGACAACGTTGCTTTAAATTGTTTTCTTTTATATCTGTGTATAGATTAATTACTGTACCATATGCAGAGTGGTATCAGCACGTACAAATTAAAATGTTTTTCTTGTATGTGAAAACCCTTTAAAAGGCCTTCTTACATTATTGTACATACTTGTGTGTAAATGCATAAGAAAAAAATGGGATTTTTCTACACATTTATAGATTGGATTAAAATGTAGAAATACTGTAGGCAAAATACACCCAAATGTACTACATAGAAAAGGCTACGCTTAAGATATTACGGTGGTGGTACATTGCCCATATTATGTTTAATACACAGTATTCAGATTTATTTCCAAAGGCTGCATCCAGAAGGGAGATTTCCCTTTGCTGGTTGAATAGTTCAATCATACGAAAATAAAGTTTTTAAATAGTTTCCATGGTTTTTAAAAAGGTTTTTTTTTTTTATATTTAAGCTGCAGTTCTTGCACTGCTCTGCTTTCCAAACACTTTGATCTTGCTATGAGTTCACAGCAACAACGACTTTTACATAGGTAATGCAGCCAGAGTCAATATTGCCATTTAGTGGTTTACAAAAGCAATACCTGTTGCAACTTTTTTTCTTTCCATTCACATACTTGAGTATGTGTAGCTGTTTATGTACAGTATGTGCTAAAAAGTGTTTCAACTAAAAGCTGAATTGTTGTATTTTATGATCTGTATTTCTATATTGAAGCATTATTGATCTTAAAAGGGTTATTTATAAATAGAAAAAAATAGAAAATAGAAAAATTGTGGCATGTAGTAACCAAACAGCTTACATTTCAGTTTCTTGATAAATGAAAGTTGAAACCTGATTGGCCAATATGAACAACAACTCTGGTTTTGTTCCTATTTTACACTCCCTGGACAAAAAAAGTCGCACACTCTAATATTTCGCTGGACTGTCTTTAGCATTGATTGCGGCAAGCATTCGCTGAGGCAACATATTGATATGCTTATGCAATGTCACAGCATTTATTTCTGTCCAGAGTTGCATTAATTTTTGATCTTGTAGATTATGATCTTGTAGTGATGATGGCAGAGTCGGACCACTGTGTAAAGTCTTTTCCAGCGCATCCCAAAGATTCTCAATGGGGTTAAGATCTAGACTTTGTGGTGGTCAATCCATGTGTGAAAATTATGTATCATGCTCCCTGCATCACTCTTTCACATTTTTAGCCCGATGAATCTTGGCATTGCTATCTTGGAATATGCCGTGTCATCAGGGAAGAAAAAAATCCATTGATGTAAAAACCTGGTCATTCAGTATATTGATGAAAGGCAGCTGACATCTTATTTTGGAAACTTAACATTGCTAAACCTAGTCCTGTTATTTAATAGGCGGATATGACCTATTTGCTTGGCTAAATCCAGGTGGTGACTTTTTTTTGCCAGATAGTGTATTTTCTTAATTTTTTTTTTCAGAACAGACTTCTGGGTATCAGAATCATACTGGTCCTGCTTTGCAGCTTTGTAGACTTAGGGAATAACTAAATAAAACACTCTGGACATTTGGGCAATGAAATTGCTTTGGAGTGTATTTAATCCACATGTCTCCTGTGTTTGTATGTGTAATGTTGAGTATAGGGTTAAAGCTGAAACTTATCAAGCCTTACCTTCAGTTTTGCACAGTTGTACCAGATCCTCTCCTGTACTGTAATAGTTTAATTAAAAACACTATGGTATTGGCGGAGGTTAAACTGTGCTTGGAGGGCTGCTTGGAAAGAAATAGGTGTGGATGACTCTTTAGGCATGGGGTGTTTTTACAGAGTGTTTGTAAAGGCTTCATTTCCTTGTACATAAAAGTTCACATAACCAAATGGTTGGCCACTGACCCCAAAGTATTTACTGATGTGCTTACAGCAGAACTCCAGCACAAAATAACAAGCTAATAATGAATACCCCATTAAAAATATCAATATCACCTTTTGCTGCATTATTCATTTTCAACCCTAGTATTTTCCCTGCAGTACCTTTTTCAGCCACTAGATATCCTCAGTCTGATGGCCAACATCATTTGACCCACATCCTCTGAGCCCAGGTCATCCTGGATCAACCCCAGCCTGTAACTGGACAGTAACACACAAAACAGCACAGTTATAAGCTCATCCCTCTGTCACTATGTTCTCTCTTTCTAGCAGCATGCTCCTGGTTAGTACATAAACTGATTGGCTCCTTATACTGCTACTTCCTCTCACGCTTCAGCCCTGCTGTACAGGGACTGCAAGAGGCTTTTACCAGGTCAAAGTTTTATATCTATCTAGAGTGCAGCTTTAACACAGTCTTACAAACACATAGGGGTTGATTTACTAAAGAGAGATAGGCTGTTTACTTTGAAAGGGAATTTGCACTTTGCAGGGGTATTCTCCCTTAGCTTGGTGAATGTGGAAAAATGTAAGTTGCAAAGAATACCGAATCATGAGCAAGGGAAAATGTAAACAAAAATGTATTTTTCTTGCACATGATTGGGTGATGGAAGCCAGCAGAGCTTTGCCTTATTCACTGAAGGAGAAATGTCCCTTGCAAAATGCAAATTCCCTTGCAAAGTGAACAGCCTAATTGCTTTAGTAAATCAAGCCCATAGACTCAGAGTCAGCTGAGGCAAAAGTCACTTAACGGTGAGATTTAAAAATAGACAAAAAAAAAAAACTGTCCCCAGTCCATTCGTTTTAACTATTATCTTCCCATAAGCTTATATTTGTAGTCAACATATTTTATATGCATATTGTTTCCTTTTAAAAGCCTCCCTTGTGTATACATCCCTAAAACAGCTGCTGGATACCTCCATCTTGGATGTGATGCCAGCAGCCCCAGCAGACTCACAGCTGTCACTCAAGTGATAGTTTATAGTTTCTCCTTCACTCCTTCCCCAGCAGTTACGTAAGAGGTTATGAAGGGTGGGAAGGGGTAGGAGAGCTCACAACACAGAGAGCAATTGAATACTTATAGAAGAGGAGAAACTATGAAATGCATGGAGGGAGGTAATTTACTATATTGAAGTATTCATTTTTTTTAGAGAGTTCAGAGGCACATTGCTGTGAACATTTAAAATACTTTTACACAGTTTTTTATACATTTGGTGACAGGGTTTTTTTAAAATTAAAATACAATTACAGTGAGAACATAGAAACTCCTTTTAATAGCAAAAGTAAGTATAGGATGACACCTAGAACCATGGAGATACCCATAAACATGGGTACAGTCCCCTGGTAATAATAAACTCTGAACGTAAATGTTTTTGAATATATACTTTCCCCTCTTATCTATGGAAGTTCAACGAAACCAAGCATTCATGAAATTGAATGAAAATTAAAATGAAGAGTGTCTCCTGTCTTTAGTAGTGACAAGTCTGTTCCAGAATAACAGTGGGTCATTTTATTTATTTGGCTCCTTTTATAAAAGCACCAACATATTTTTTACATTGGTACAGTAGTTTTCAGTAACCAAAACCTGGTGAGGGAGATTTGAGGTTGGTGTTCTGGAAGCCAAGAACAAACACACATTTCCCTGTAAGCACCAATGCCCCTCAACTCTGGCCACTAGCAATAATTGCCACCCTGATCTTTAACCTGGAAAAATTAAAGAGACTTTGTTACTTTTCAGAATACTGAAAGCTGATGACAGGGAAGAAGTACAGAGACCGAGTGAGGCCTGCTCATACCTAAAATATGGTAAAGTAGTGATAAGCCATAATACCACATTCGAAAGTGAACATATTGAAAAACTGGACTTTAATTATAACAATACCAATTGCATAGTTAAAATAAAGTTTTGATTGAATATTAAAATAGTTCCAAAACACATCAGATCAGAAAAGGCTGTTTAACAGCTCCATATGCTTGACTTGAATCTTCCACAATTAAGCTTAACATTGCTATAACCAAGGTCAATGACCTCATTACAACAAGTGAACATATATAAACCTAAAGTAAGTGTCAGAATGATGGTTAACACACCAACCAGTGTAGAAGTATAGTGACAGGATAATCCATAAGAGCATCCATAAAATACTGTAGATGAAAGCAGTATGCATAAAGTGATATCCACCGTAGGCTAAAATAAACAACAGGTTACTCAACCCCAGTTTAAAGAACTGTACACTTTTAATATTAATGTTGATAGCCAAAGTCATTCTGGAAAGTTTTGATTTGTATAAACCTACGGTATGTGTCCTTAAGAATTCCAAACAAAATTGTGTTTTACTTTCAAGGTACCAAAACACATAATTTTCGTTTAGTCACTTCATTAAAACAATTTTTTGCACATATAAAACACCCTTTATGGCAAAATGTACAAATATGTAATTGACAATAAAGCACAACTCACCTGAGAGATTGTTCCATTTTTCACGGAGGACCCAGGAAAGAGCAAAAGCAGAATGTCTACGATGTCTGGAGAATAGCAAGATCTTTCTGTGGGGACCATTTCTTTCCCGGGGGCTTTCCTCTTTCTGGCCCAATTTTAGAAACAGAACAATCTCTCAGGGGAGTTGAGATTTATTGTCATTGACATATTTGTATGCTTTGACATAAATGGTGTTTTAATATGTGCAAAAGGTTGTTTTAATAAAGTGACTAAATGAAAAATATGTGTTCTGGTACCTTGAAAGTAGTACAATAAGGTTGAAACTCTTAATAATTAACTATTTGGATGTGGTACTGGATCATCAAAATCAGTAATTATATTTAATTGGATTCCTTTAGAATGATGGTTAACACACCAACCAAGTTTAGTCACAGGATAAACCACAGGAGCTTCCTCAAATAGATGCAAGTAATATGCATAAAGCAATATCCACCTTGGGATACAATAAACCAGAGGTTGCTTACCCAGGAACTGTACAGGGCTGGTGCTAGGATTGTAGTTTGTCGGGATCCTCAGGCAGTCGCCGGCCAGCTAAATTAGGACCCCACCTGGAGCTCCTCCCACTGGACCAGCGCTTACTCGCCGCTGCTCTCCCGCACCGAAGGTAAGTAAAAAAAAAACATAGCCCAAACATCGGGGCATTTTGACAAGTACGAGTACTTGTCAAAATGCCCTGTTTTTTCCGCCCTCACCCTGCAGCGCCGTAAGGCGCCCGCCTTACTTGCCTTGCACTAGCGCCGGGCCTGGAACTGTACACTCCTCATATCAGTGCTAATATGCAAACTCACCCTGATAAGTGTGGATTTAAGGTTCCCTGTACGTATGAGGGACACCCCACCTGCAACAGCTTTCGATATCCTCTGTTCCAACTGTTCCAATCAGGCAAAGCTCAGATACTTCTGAAATGTGTTGTTGCTTACCTCTAAACCCAACCCCACATATTCCTGTTGGTCCATCACTATAATGGACTGCTTCACTGGCCAATAAGGTTGTGCAGAAAGCAGGAAGGGCTGTCTAAATTTTAGCAGTATGAGGAAGTGCTGAAGCTGTGCCCAATCAGACTGTCCACATTTGGGTGAAGCACAGGATACTGAAAGCTGCTGCAGGGGGCCCCATTTCCTGCCTGGAGGATGTCCAGCATCATTCAGAGCTTTTCTTCCCACCCTCACTGTCCCTGGCCCTCTTCTTCATTCTTAAATTACTTTAATCATGGAAGCTCAGAATTAAATGGGAGTGTTACTTAAATCAATCTGCATGCAAATGCAGTATGCTTGGGAACTCCCACTCCTCCAGACAGATGTCCATCTATCAAGGCTTTTTAACATTTGCATCAGAGCTGATGGCTCTTGAGAGGACTACTGAGTCTGGGTGTTGTGATGTATTCAGAAAGCTATGTATAGCACCCTTCTGAACCCCTCTCACCAGCCATATTCTGTCTGCTTTAGTCTGGGTCTAAAATAAGGTGTGTAATAAAAATAAAAATGTTTTATTTAAAAGTGTAATTAAAATGTTGATTGGGAAAGGGGGTCGGGGCTCAGAGGATTGGTCAGGGAATGCAAATTATAAGAAGATTAAACTACAGCTTTAATTGTGGTATGGAACATGAACAGGAGGGCAACAAAATATTGATGCCACTGTAAGTAGCAAGAAAGTGTATATTGAGACACTCCTCTGTCCCCAACTATGTAAGATTAAATCGCGGCACTGAAGAATTTATAGGACAGAGATACAGTAAGTCCTAGGATAAACATGTCAAGGTTTTCCTAATAAAAATAACACATTTTACAGGCTGCTAAGGAGAAAAATTTGACATTTACAGAACAGACACTCCTCACCCACTGCGGGTTGTATATACTCATTTTATATGCTGTTTTGGTAGTTATTAGCTTCAAGCTGTACAGTTTCTCTATCTTGTAACAGAGTAGTGCTCAGTATTGAGCATTCATTTACTTATTAATGATGAAATGATGAAAGAGAGATGAGCAATAACTATATGACTTTATCATGTACATGTTTAGTGATTTAGAAAAATCATTAAAAATCTTTGGATGGAGGCACCCTGCTGTCAATATTTACAAATATTTACACATATCATCTTTACTTATGTCAAATATAATATATTGCAACAATGCCCTCTATTGGTTAGTCAATGTTTTCAAATGTATACTATTTTATACTTGGAACAGTTTTGACCAGCATATAAAAAGCAGGGCAGTAATGTAATTCACATTGCATTGGGGATCTGTAAAGAGCAGTAACTCATAGCAACAAATCAGAAATAATCTGATTCTGACTAATTTCAACTGAAATATGACAGGTTGTTATCCCTTACTGAATTTTCACATCATTTTAGCTATCTGTAATTAATATATCAGTTTGGTTATGTGTAGCTTATTTGATTTCGTAAATAAAAATAGTAAACATAAATGATCACATATCCCGTTCCATCCTCATTATGTAGTATTAATTATCTGTCAATTACCACAACAAGCCACTAACAACATGTCACTCGTCACATGACAGAAATTATGAATCATTTATCACATGACACTCTTCATGAGTCACTCATTACATGACACCCACTTACCTTTCTTCATGTATCTCCCGTCAGTCATGGCTTGCTTTTACTTATGAGGATTCTCTGATTCTGCAAGACACTGGAAAACAATTATACTAGGCTCAGTTTAGATGATTCTGGCAAATGGTTTCATTTTGTTTTTAAAGTTTGTAAGATATCACTTTAAGGTCCAATTGTCCTGCTAAAACGTGTTATATTTCCAAAGGTAGAAGTGCTCATGCACAGCCCAATCTCTGCAAGGAATGCATGGGGGTGAATGTCTCTTGTATCAGCTGAGTAAGCATTTGGTAATGCGAGGCTCTCCTTAGAGATGATGACAAGTACTTCCAACTGGTGGAAGCTCTTAATATCACACAGGTTTCCAACATTATGGAATATCTTTGTAACACCAGTGTCAGTTTTTTTACAGAGAAATATCACTTGTATACTGCTAAAACTCTTTTAATTTAAGGGCGCCCATAGACCAGTGGTGTTCAGCTTGGTCCAGCCCCTGACATCACCAAAAGGACGCACATAATATTCAGTAAATGTTATGCTACAGAAAGCTGAAGAAATGCAACATAAGATGGTCAGTGACTGCAAACCTGCTATTGGAAGTTTTTGGAGATTAAGGGCATGCTTCAGGACACAGTCAACGACTGGGTACACTTTACATAAGACTGCGAGAGATCACTGCTATTACAGCCCAAGTCAAGTCAGGGCATCCACATTTGTGCTCCCTACAGCCCTCTTAAAATGTACTAATGCCAAATTTGATATTTCCTCAGCAAGATCTATTTAAAACAAAATGTAAAAAACGAAAAGGGGTGGATAGTATATAAAACAGTAAGAATAATGTAAAAGAAATCAACAAAATAATGAACTGCTAGAATCCATTTTAAAATGTTTTTCTCTGGCCTAAATATGCACCAAAACAGACCACTCTCTGCAGAGACCACAGTAAATGCCAAATGGTCACCTGTGCTCTTGGGCCACAGGTTGGGGACCAGGAGACATGAGATTGTACCACTCACCCCCAAAGGAGCCTCTGGAATAACCGGGTCATCACTAGTCTGTTGAGGTGATTTGATCTTCAGCTGCCCCAGTAGCATTTAAGCTCCCTCTTCTAGTGCCCACAAAACAGCTTCTCATTGGCTCTCCCACAATATAGCAGAGTCAAACTCCACCAGGGGGGGTACAGTCAATGCCAGACACTTGTAATTAACCAGATAAATGCACTATAATCCAGCCAGGCTGACTACAGCCCTGGCTATCACTAAATGTCTAGTAGCCACCTCACAAAAGGTGATGGGGGCTACAAGATGATACATTTTGGTCTGGTCATATTCAGCCAAATCAGATAATGATCCATTAAGTAATCATTAGTGCTCAGCCTGGACTTGGTGCGCTTTAAGCTGTGAGCCACCACCTTTTCCTGGGGCAGTCAATAGTAGCAGTTGCAACAGGGGAATTCCCTGCTACTTTGTAATATATATATCTGGGGCAAGGAATGCACTTGCTGCAACTGATTGGGCTGTTGGGGGGGGGGGTCAGTTTTGAGAGGGCTTGGGTGTACTCAGCTGGACTGGCTTTGCACCAAGCCCAAGCTGAGTACTAATGATGATGTATTATTAGCCAAAGCTTGGCAAGGGGGGATGAAATCAGAGATGTTGGAAATCTTTATCTGAAAACTTTCAGTTCCCCTATGATATGCCACTGCCAGAGATGTCTGCAACTGTTCCTGTTTAGAGGTGTCATGTTTGTATATCTAACTGCCTTCTAATGTCTATAAATGTTTTACGTCATGGAGAAGATAGGCGTAGGTCCTAGCAGTGCATCAATGTATTCAAGGGCAATCAGATGACTCACCACCCTTTAGTTCTATCTAAACAGAATGTTTAATGCTCCTGCTTCAGACATTCTTTCTCTCCTATCTTGCAAACAAGAGTAGAATCCATATAATGTAATTGTTTACAATGTCTGATGGATAAATCCCATCTACTTATATATTAGGGTTAATAGGATTTATATTATGTGCCTAGGAAAGTCACAATGACTAATGTCTCTAGCTCCAAATGAAATCTGAGTTTATGGTTTTGAGGAGCGGAGCTTCTTCTATACAATGGGGTAAAAACTATGGGGGGAATTTATCATAACTGGAGCAGACAAAATCTGGAGCAGTTGCCCATGGCAACCAATCAGCTTCTCTCTTCAGTTTGTTCAGTTAAGATTTGAAAATGAAAGAAAGAAGCTAATTGGTTGCCATGTACTGCTGCTCCAGATTTTTTCTGCTCTAGTTTTGATAAATTCCCCTCCTTTTATTTATGTTTTGGCTAAAATAGAGTAAAAAGCATAGTAGAAGAAGTGTTATATTAGGCCAAATGGACAATTGGCCAGAAAATAATCAGACTCCTTTGCAAATTATTGCATTGATAACCTCTATACAAATAAATGCCAACATTTCATCTTCTGTGGAAAACAGGTTGCAAATTCTTCAACACATCTGTTGCACTGTTACGACAGTTAATTATGGGAGCAGATCACAGTGCATCCTGACAGTGCAGTATTTTAAGTGATAGTCATTTGCCATCAATCATTCCCACTGCAGAGTCTATGCTGTTTATGGACACCAAAATCATACTACTTATTAAAATAATTTTTTAGCTGTTTTGCATTATATGCTATAGGTTTTAAAAATAGTCTAGTGGTTTTATCATTTAATCCTATAGTGGCTATTTTAACAGATTACCTGACCTGGAAAAGTATGTGCTCCCTCATTTTAGGGATATATTAAATATAACTTACACTTTTTCATTTCTTGTAAGTGTTCTCTATCTACTTCCTAGAGGATCTGTTGAATGGGCTCTCGGTAATTTGGTAATAAAGTAGAATAAAAAGGGTAATTGGATCGCTAATTAATGATGATAACATTGGCCTTGCTAAGAATAGAACCTCAATAGCTAACATTCACTGGCTAATTAACTTATAATATACTGCCAACAATGCAAAATCACCATCTGCCTATTCATGCGTTTAAGTTGAGTAATCATCACATGGTCTGATCTTATATATTCAAGCAACAGTAGAAACACTGAATCCAGCCCTTAAATAAACCAAAAGTATTTCCTATGTTGTTTTGTTAAAAAAAACTTGTCATGAGAGTTACCTGACTGCTATGCAGACCCCGGCTTCCATTTTTTGATACATTGAATCAGGCAAAAAAATTGAGGCTAATTCACTAAAGGAGCTGAGCATTTCATACAACACATTGTGCAAAAGTAATTTTATTTGCACAATGCAATGGCAAGCTGTAGCTGCCACAATTGTCCGCTGATGTTCAAATGTGTTTGCATATAGAGCAATTGCCTGCGGTTAGGGACAAATGATCACCCTGGACATGCACTGTTTGCATCCATAGTCGGTCATCTGTGCCTAACTGCAGGTAATGTGATTATATCCACAAATATCTGGATTCACTTGTGAATACAGCAATAGGAATCTGCTGAATTCCTTCCGCAACTGGCACAATTTGCTGTGTGAATGAGTGAGCTCTGACTTTCATCAGGGTTACTTGAATTGCATACTTGTTCTGTATTAGTTTATTGAAGCCAGTGGGTAAACATAACAGCCAGATATGAAGCATGTTCAGAGGGATGTCGGCAATGCCAGCCCTCATAGTTTCATTACAGGTTTACTTTAATGGGAAAAATATAATAAACAGTAGAAAACTGCAGCCTACCCTGTCCTCTAAACAAGCAAGAAGGCATCGGGTTGGAATCCGGGTTGGGGATTGGTGAGGATGTTTTAAATGCTTTTATTCTTGTTACACCATGTGTAATGAAATGCTATTTATTACATTTTAATACCACTTTATAGAGCCAGTAATAGAGTGGAATCATGTAAGATGCCAGAGGAGGAGCTGTGTGAAAGTGTGCTGGGAGTAAGTCATGTGAACGTTGAAGGGTGAGAGCAAGAGAAATGGCAGATCATTTTGACGGATGACCTGTAATAGGAAGTGAACTTCCTTACAAGCAGTGACTTTACATAACGTTAGACCAGCTAATTTTTATGCACGCAGTCAAGCCTTGGAGGTTAGAAATAGTTGCATAGTTGCATAGTAGATAAGGTTGTAAAAAAACCAGGTCCATCCTGTCCAACCTATGTGTGTGTGTCAGATTAAGTTATCCATTCTAAAGGTTCCCATACACTGCACGATTCTCGTACGAGAATCGCAGGAAAACCTGTGATCATACTATAATCGTTGAGTGTATGGAAGGCGTGCGACCGTTTCTACTGTACGATAGCACGTCTTCCATCGAACAAGCAGGCTGGAAAACCCGCCGAGAATCGTACGACTCTCGACGGGTTAGTGGCCTGCTTGTTCGACAACTGCCGACAGGCCAGTGTGCGCACGTGCACACTGCCCGTTTGCAGTCATCGGAAGCCCACCCCTCATTGCGGTCATCGGAAGCCCGCCCCTCAGCGGGGCGGGCTTTCCATGATCGCAAGTACGATCTGCCTGTCCAAGATGGGCAGATCGTACGAGCTTTTAATAAGCTCATTCACACGAGAAAAGGCCGGCATGTGCAGCTCCCGGGGAGGACAGGTGCTGTGTGCGACCGTTTCTACTCTACAGTCGCACGTCTTCTGTCGAACAAGCAGGCTTGAAAACCCGCCGAGAATCGTACGATTTGGTTACGTGCGGTTAGTTGCCTGCTTGTTCCACAACTGCCGAACGGGCCGGTGTGCGCACACTGCCCGTTTGCAGTCATCGGAAGCCCGCCCCTCAATGCGGTCATCGAAAGCCCGCCCCTCAGCGGGGCGGGCTTTCCATGATCGCAAGTACGATCTGCCTGTCCAAGATGGGCAGATCGTACGAGCTTTTAATAAGCTTACGACCATCGCAAGACAAAAGTCTTGCGATGGTCGTAAGGTGTATGGGCACCTTAAGAGTATACATATCCCTGTAGGTTGTACTCGAATCAATTAAGACATCTAAAAGTTTTTTGAATCTGTCAATGCTTCCAGATGTTACCTCTACTTGGGGAACCGGAGTTCCACATTTTTGCTGCTCTGACTGTAAAGAACCCCCTCCTCAATTATAGTTTAACCCCCATGACTGAGGCCTTTTTTTCATTTTTTGCACCCATGTTATATTCCACATTTTAGGCTTGAAAATTACTTAAAACCCCCAAACATTATATATTAGCGCAACTCCTTATCAAACCCCAAAATGTAGTGACAAATGTACATAAAATGCTAAAAAACACAATTAAATACCAATTTTTAAAAAATAAAATATAAAAGATAAGGTTAGAACGAGTAAATAGATACCCAACATGCCCACGTTAAAAATTGTGTGCATTCCTGAAACGGCGACAAAATTCAGTACCCCAAAAAGTCCATAGACGACGCTTTAAAAGCCCCCACAGGTCATCAGTTTAGAGATACCCAAAAATACTGGCCCTAGAATTATTGCTCTCACTCCAGCGTGTGCGGCGATACCCAACATGTGTAGCGCGTTCGTCATTTTCATACATAGGCAAACCCGGCGTGTGTTTACAAGAAGGCGCACGTGCTCGCGGGTGTGGGGGACTTTATTTTTTTTTAAAATTATTTTTAGATTTCTTTTATTTAATGTTAATTTTAAAACTGTTATTTATTTATTTTTAACTTTCATTGCTATAACATAGGGGGGCTTACAAGCCCCCCATGTGATAGCAGATGGTGGTGACAGGTACTCTTTAAGGTGATGCAGGGGGTCCAAAAGACCCTAGTGTCACCTTTACACTCTAAATAAGCTATTGAAGTGCAGATCGCACTTCAATAGCATATAGCTGGGCTTCAGGAGCCCAGCACTGACAGCTATGGGACCGTAAGTGATCCAACCAATCTGCATCGCTCCAGGTCCCATAGAACGAGGAGGGGATCAGCGTACAGCTGTTCGTCCTCTCCTCCCCAGCTTCCCGCCGACACCAAAGAAGCCGGTCCCAGGCCCGTAGGAGGGGCAGCGGAGCGCGGGAAACATGGCGGGGGTGTCGGGCGGGGGGCGACCCCTTCACCGGGCCGAAGAAGCGATCTGGCGACAGATAACGCTTCCACTGTAAAGCCGACAGTCGACTTTACAAGTTTAAACAGAGTCCCGGCGGCTTTGTTTAAACAGCCCCGATGCCAGCGACATACACTGTACGTCGTTGGTCGTGAAGGGGTTAAACCTGCTTTCTGTGAACCGCGTTATGACCCGCCTCCCGGCTTCCTGATTGGCTAGGAAGACGGCTTCACTTGTTGCTAGGCAGCCTGGCTTCCTAGCCAATTAGGAAGCTGGGCAGCACATAATGGCCCTGATTGGTCAGGAAGCCAGGATGCCTAGGAACAAGTGAAGCTGGCTTGCTAGCCGATTAGGAAGCTGGGAGGCGCCCAGCTTCCTGATTGGCTAGGAAGCTGGCTTCACTTGTTGTTAGGCAGCCTGGCTTCCCGACCAATCAGAAAGCTGTATGGCATTTCATGACTCACCACCCGTCTTCCTGATTGGTCGGGAAGCCAGGCAGCCTGGGCAATTGAAGCCGGTGTTCTTTCACTAGAACACCAGCTTTACAGGCAATCAGGAAGCCACCAGATGTCCTCAGTCCGATGGCCAGCATCATTCAACAAACTTCCTCTGAGCTCAGGTCATCCTCGACCTGCTCCAGCCTGTGACTGCACAGTGAAAGGAGAAGCAGCACAGTGATGTGCTCATCTCTCTGTCACCCTGCTTTCTCATTCTATCAGCTTGCTTCTTGTCAGCTCATGAACTGTTTGGCTCCTTGTGCTGCTTCTTCCTTTCACACTTCAACCCTGCTGTTCAGGGACTGCAAGAGGCTGATATTAGGACTAGTACATTCAGATACTTACAATGCTTGCTTTTAAAAAATAATAATTACAGAACTGCATTTGTGTCTTTTTTACGTACCTAGAGTTCAGCTTTATCAAGTACAATCTTGTGTGTGGAATTTCTGTTTAAAGTAGAACTGAAGTCAAAACTTTTTTTTCAGTTTTAGATAGAGTGAGGGAGAGTTATAACACCTGGTAGATTTTTTTGCCATCTCTCTCCCTCTGGCGAGATTTCGATAGCCACATGCACTGAAGTAAGAGGAAATCCCTCCAAAGTGAAGGAAATCCCTGGTGGTCAGCAGGGTCACTAGAACTAGTGTCCCCATTGGAAGATTTCCCATTTGTTGCTGTTCTGATAACAACCCGCAATTTGGGATTTTCTTTCACTTTCAATGATTATGGTCACCAGGACAAATAGAGAGCGTGAATCTCCCCATATGCACCAAGATTGAAGATCTCATAGATTAGAATGAGTACTAGTGTTGGCACCTGCCTGGGATTTACCTGGGCAGTCCGGGTTTTGAGGCCAGCTGAAACCCGGACACAAGATGTCATTTTACTGAAGACTGATCTCCCCCTGCTGTGTACATGGCTTCCTGGTCACTATGAAGGGAGTAATGTGGCTCTCTGATTGGCAGACATTAATAATGTGACTTCTGGGTAAAAAACAAGCCCACAAGTTGGTGCACCTGTGTTCTTTCTGGTGCCCTCTCCTTTTACAGACACCAGGTCATACAGTAATACACATGCTATTGGTGTTATAGATCTAATTAATTATTCATACTGGCAGTCAGCTAAGACAATCTCACTACTGTTGCATGTAGTATGATAATTAATTGTTCCACTTGTAATTGGCTCTTTCAATTGGCTGTTTTGAGCAGGTCTACCCATATTGACAGTGTACAAATTCTGCAGATTTACAGGAGTCCTCTGCGTGTTTGGATGTATGTGTGTGTATTTGTCTATGTATGTGTGGCAGCAAACACAATCAGTGGCCGAGCCAGGGGCGGACTGACCGTTCGGACTCTCGGGCCCTGCCAGAAAGGGGCCCGTGTCTTCCCCCATGTCTCAGTCTCCTCCTCTTCTCCTCTTCTTCCCTCCTCTCCTCACCTCCCTCCTCTCCTCCTCCTCTCCTCCTCCCTCATACCGCCCAGGCTGCTCATAACTAGGGTTGCCACCTGCCTGAGGTTCACCTGGACAGTCCAGATTTTGAGTCCTGTATGTGCTTTGAAACCTGGGCAAAAGATATGACAATGTCAGGTGGACATGGGCAACCACAGGGTCCTGGTGCTCCAACTTGAGTGCATGGAGGAGGCACCGGACATGGAGGGACGCTGGAACTCGGGGAGCAAGGGGGTGTCTGAAACACAGGAAGCAGATAAGTCTTAAAGGGCACACTCTCCTGGCTGTCTCTCCACTCTCCCCTGGCTGTCTCTCTTCGCACTCTCTCCTGGATGTCTCTTCTCACTCCCTCCCCCGGCTGTCTCTCCTCACTCTTTCCTGACTGTCTCTCCTCTCTCTTTCCAGCATATTCTTCCAAAAAAATTTGCTGTGTGACACTAGAGTGTTTCTCTTGCAGTAAAGGTGGCATCCCTAGTTTAAAACAGAGGAGACCTGACGAGGCAGTGTGACTTCCACATATTTTGCAAAAGTAGTACAATAAAACCTAATAGTTAGAAAGTGCAATTTTTTTTGCAGGCTGGCTGTTAAGTATGCTGGTAAATGTTTGCTCTCCTCAAAGGGGACACAGACAGCAATAAAAATCCCCCTGCACTCTATCCAGAACTAAAAAAAAAAGTTTTGCTTCAGTCAAACGTTAAGCTTGAATTTTGCACTGGTAAGGTAAAGTAAGTGAATTACGGAGGCTGTGTGAGGCACTGCATTCTATAAGCTTATTTACTTTAAAGTTATCAAAAAACGTAATAGCTCAAAACACCACGTGAGATAAATTATGTTATTTTTTAGATAATAATAATCCACATGTTTTGAAGAAATACAGTATATATATA
>NW_017306782.1:998843-1016201 GCF_000935625.1 Nanorana parkeri | reverse complement strand
TATATATATATATATACACAACATGGAAGCAGATGTATGTTATTCCTAGACTTTAGATTCTATGGGTTATATTGAGATGTTCCTATTCATATATTTACAGTAAGTAAATAAATAAATTGGAACAGTAAGCATTTGGATTTTACTGTTAAAAGTCTACTTTAACTCATTTCTTAGGTGCGTAACAAATGTAATGTGACTAGTACATTCTTTAAGCTTTGAACATGCATGTGTATTTATGGATTACATCCAGTAACATAAACTTTGATCTATGCATTTTCTTTATAAAACACGTCAGAGTAGATATGTAATGCATCATACTCGATACAAACGTTCTGTCACTGGTTTGTGGCTTTACGTAGTTTCTTGTGCAACCTAGCCATTGAATATGACTGTCTGTGTTAGCTCAGAACGTTGCCTTGATCCTGGAGCTGTTTGTTCTATGACGTGTCCTGTGCATTGGATGTGTGTATTAATTCTACACATTCTGTACATAGTTGCTGATCTTTTTCAGTTTGACAGTGACCTTTTTTGTAGTGAACATATACGGGACTATGAATTTAATACTTTGAGCCTACCATTCAGTGGTACAATTTGAGCTTTTTGGGAAGGACTTTGTGCTAGCAGTATATGGCCAGTCAGGCTTAACTCTGTCTCTTTTCTCCTCCTCCATTTTTAAAAGGCGTCAGTCAACCAGTCAAAATGAATCGTCCTTCTTCTGGGAAAATAATTAAGAAATCGGATCGGTTGCAGTAGACAGAAGATTTACTTTTTACCTCCATTTTTCATAAATCATTCTTATTAGATATACAGGTGAAACTCGAATAATTAGAATATCGTGCAAAGTTCATTTATTTCACTAATGCAACTTAAAAGGTGAAACTAATATATGAGATAGACTCATTACATGCAAAGCAAGATAATTCAAGCCGTGATTTGTCATAACTGTGATGATTATGGCTTACAGCTCATGAAAACCCCAAGAACCCCAAATCCACAACCTCACAAAAGTAGATTATTACATGCAATCAATAAAACAAGGATTGTACATAGAACAATATCGGACCTCTGAAAAGTACAAGCATGCATATGTACTCAGTACTTGATTTGGGCCCCTTTTGCAGCACTTACTGCAATTACTTTTGCACGATATTCTAATTATTCGAGTTTCACCTGTAATGAGAGATCCTACATTGTGCTTTCTAATTAGTAAAGCCACAAGTTCAAACACTGGCTCAAACCATTGACTACTCAAGAAGAACTGAATGTATCCGGTGCAGAATATAAAGCATAGTACAAAATGGTTGTGATGCCATGGAAATTTTCATTGGCATGCTCTTTATGAAAACCAGTCTGCCACTACAACACCCTAGGGCATGCAGCAGTTCACTAATAGGGTAAAATAGGTGTCAGCATTAATGTTGCTATGTGACAGTCAGTTTGGGTACAATCACTGAGCATATCTGCAATGTCAGGCATAGAGCAGTGTTAGGAGCTCTGACTCTAAGTAACCTTCTGCTATAGTGGCAGAGATTTAAATATAAAAGGCATCCATAGTGTTGATTATGCAATGCTCACTACTACCACTGCAATAACAGTATTTATATTTAAAGCTAATGTATTTTTCAACTACTTTAAAGAAGAACTGTAAGTAAATAAAATCTTAACTCTTGCAGTGAGAATACTCCCGCACTGCAAGGGTTAAGAGGTCACTTTTCCTAGGGAGCTAAAATGACAGAGATATACTGAGATACACCTTAACTGCGATCCTGGCTGGCTCCTAGACCAGCCCCTTCAGCCTGTCTCCTCCTCCACTCCTGCCATGCACTTTCCCTTGGCATCCTCATATGTTATACACTGTATAGGACGTGATGACTCACAGGACCTTAGCGGAGCAGGAGAGAGGCTCCAGGGGCCAGTCTAACAGCCAGCCAGGTCAGTTGTTCGAGTGAGTATAACTTTGTTATTTTAGCTCCCCATACAAAATGAGCACTTAACCCTTGCTGTGCGGGGGTAGCACCACTGCAAGGGTTAAGATTGTAATTCCCCAGAGTTCTTCTTTAATCTGTTCTGCAAAAGTGGGATCTTGATTTCTAGAAAGAGTCTCTAGGAAATTCCTTTTCTTGTTTGGACATAGTGGCTGATTCATTAGAAATAAAGAGAAAAACTGAGCACACATTTGTTGTCAGTAACAACCAATCAGGATGCACCTTTTGAGTTGGATTTTAGAGACGGACTGTCTGTAACACGGACCTATGTGTCTGTAAGACACATAGGGCTTGATTTATAAAACTTCCGCCAAGGCCTTATGCTGTGAGAAGTCCGTTCACACAGACCACCACTAAATAGAGCCAAGGAGCATAAGTCTAGGCAGAAGTTTTATAAATCAACCCCAAGTGTTTTTTTTAAAGAAATCTTAACTACATTTGGCTTTGAGCTTTTATTTACTACAGTATCTTGGTATGACCTATTTTGTAATCTTCTCTGGATGTGTTTTGGTCCTTATATTTGTAAACTCAAGTCCTAATATGCTACATTGTCCTGGGTATATCTGCCCTATGGTCCCATAAAATATAATCCAATAGCCTTATGGATTATTAGGTCTTCAGATCAAATCAGTGGCCCAAAATAGCCCAATTGCAATACAGGCTGTCCTGAGTGCACACTCCATCCTCCCTTCCTAGAGAGCAATCAGCGCAGTGGGTGGCATTATCTCCCAAAAAAACCTTGACTGTTGCCCACAAAAATTTAGTTTTTTAAACTTCTATCAAAATGATTAAGATCAACATCCATTCCTAATGCTACAGAATACATACACTCCCTTCACCAATACCATCATAACCAGTATGCACTGACTAACCCCATTGGTGAGTGAACCAAGCAAAGTTCGGTTCCCTGGAGTTCGCCAAATGCATTTGGAAATCAGTGAATTCTAAACATGGCAACAAACCCCACTGATGTCTATGGTAGCAGAATCAAGTAGTTATTTGCTTACCTTTTTCAAGGTCAATTTTTAAGCCTTTGTTAAAAAAAAGGGCATGGGTACCTGGGCACTGCCATACATAAACCAATGCATAATTTTTTTAAATAATATTCAGTGGGGAGTGGGTGTTAAACTACAACATTAAAAATACACAAAACCCTGAATAATATGTTTACAGGATGCCTTAAATCTGCACAGAAAATTGCACATCAGTATGATGTATTCCTGCAAAATTGACATTAAAAAATCTACTGCCCTGACTTTGTAAAAACAGCGTGGGGTCCCCTTCAAAATCCATACTAGACCCTTACCTACAAGGGTTTGGAATGGATTTTGAGGGGGCTCCCAGGCTGTTTTGTTTTCATAGAAGGACAGTACTTATTGTTTACTAAAATGTGTAAAAAAACATCATGGAGTATCCCTCAAAATCTATACCAGATCCTTATCCATGCTTGCAGCCTGGCTGGCCAGAAAAGTGGGACCGAGCTTGTGCACCCCCCTCCTAAACCATTGTTACTCATTCACAAAAAAATGGGAATAGTAACTAAAACACAGACACCTTAGAAATATAAATTCCCCCAATGTTAATGCATGGTCAATCACGTCGTCCAGCAATGTAGATTCAGCATCAATCATGATTGTAAAAACTAGATATATTATCATCAAATATCTAATGTGTGCCGGTTAGGACTAAGTACACACAAGCAGCTGGTATTTGATCCCATCCTGCACTAGTGCTACAAGTCTTAGTATCATAGGTTTTTCAGAGCCATTCTAAGCAGGGTCAAAGCTGACCAATGTTGCAATCTATGTTCTGTTTAGTACAGTAAAGTGAAACACACTGCAAAGCAAACGCTTTACTGAGTTCTGGTATCTATTGAACCAACACACTTTTTATGACGTGGGTACTATGTATGAAATTCGGAGGAGCACTCAGACATGTTAGGAGCGTGCAGCAAGCTCTCTCTCTTCATAGTGTGTACATGCCCTAATAAGTGTCCTTGATGCAGAAGCACTCTGTGAGGAAAGATATGTAGAGGTTTCTATATAATCAATAAATACAGAGCAGAAAAGATCCTGATTAGTTCAAAGCAGTAGCGTAACAATAGCCATATCAGCCCACGTGGCTGCTATGGGGCCTGGGGTAGGAGAGGGCCCCATTAGGGGGCTAATCATGAAATCTAAACTGTGAGGTTTCCAATAAAGAAGGACTGGAGTCAGACATCAGGATCGTCTAGTCACAGATCCCCTCTGTTCAGTAAGAACTATTTTCTTATTTAGCATTTATTTATTGTAGATTTATTACTCTCTAAACTTCTCCCACAGACTGAAATTAAAGTGACACTAAACTCAGAAGTTAAACCATAAAATGCATTCAAGTGCCTTAACTTGTAACATAAATATATCTTATTTGTGCATCACTCGGCTGAAGATCCTCAGATTATCTGTAAATCCATACTGAGACTGTGCTTCCTTCTGGAGGGTGGCTACTTTTGTTCCCCATGGCATCTGTGTGTGTTGAAAAGTAGCCACTCCAAGCTTGCTCCCGTGATGGAATACAATCTCAATACAAATAAGTAAACTAAACATAAGATTGAAGTCCATCATGGGAGCGAGCTTTGAGCGGTGGCCACGGTGCACCCCTACCTGCACTGACAAGAGCCTACCAGTGGAGGTCCTTCAAGCCTATGTTCTGTTTCCTAAACTGGTCACAATTTTAGGTATCAGACATCAGGTATATTATTGTACAACAAAGAGACCACAGTGGGACACAACACTGGAACAACTTGGCAACATGAACACTATACTGTATAGCTGGCCATACACATATAGATTTCTTTCCTTCAGCCTGCATGCTAAACAAAAGAAATCTACCTCCGTCCATGATAAACAGTGTGGATGGACAAATCTCCCCTTCTTGACTATTTTCCACCAAGCACCTTTGACAAAAGTCAATTGAATAATAAACTATCGTTGAACAGGGCGATGCCAGTAGGGCAACACATAGCTTGGATTTCAGCCAGTTCAGCAGGAGTCAAGTTGTATATGGTCAATGTATTTCCACTTTGACAGCCAAATGTTTTTTATTGCTGCTTGCTTAGATCTCATTATCAGTTGTGAGATTGATTTAAACAATGTCTGTCCTAACAAAGAGTTAAAGATCTAGAAGCATTGTATTAGGGATGTTCAGATACCAAGTACCGTACTCGGTACAAGTGCATGTACAAATACTGGGATTTGTGCATTCCTGTTCTAACCCCTTCACTACTTCACTACTTCACTAGCATCGGGGCTGTTTAAACAGACTGTTTAAACTTGTAAAGCTGACTGACTCGGCTTTACAATAGAAGCGATTCTGGCGACTCAGGTGTCGCCAGATCGCTTCTATGGCCCGGTGAAGGGGTCCCCCCTCCCCTGACACCCCGCCGTGCTTTCCGGGCTCCGTTGCCCCTCCTACGGGCCCGGGACTGCTTCTATGGTGTCGACGGGGAGCTGGGGAGGAGATGGACGAACCTGCGTTCGCCTATCCCCTCCCCGTGCTATGGGGCCGGGAGCGATGCAGATTGCATCACTTCCGGTCCCATAGCTGTCAGTGTTGGGCTCCTGAAGCCCAGCTATAAGCTATTGAAGTGCAATCTGCACCTCAATAGCTTATTTGGAGTGTAAAGGTGACACTGGGGGTCTTTTGACCCCCAGCATCACCTCAAAGAGTACCTGTCACCACCATCTGCTATCATATGGGGGGCTTGTAAGCCCCCCTATGAGATAGCAATCAAAGTAAAGTTAAAAAAAATTATAAGTTAAATAAAATTAAAATTAAAATTAAATCAAATAAATCTAAAAATAATGAAAACATTTTTAAAGTCCCCTGCCCCCACGAGCACGCGCGTCGCCACGTAAACACGTGTCGCGTGCGCCTACGTATGAAAATGACGAACGCGCTACACATGTTGAGCAATCATTCTAGGGCCAGTATTTTTGGGTATCTCTAAATTGATGACCTGTGGGGGCTTTTAAATCGTCGTCTATGGACTTTTTGGGGTACTGACGTTTGCCGCTGTTTCATGGATGCACACAATTTTTACCTGGGCATGTTGGGTATCTATGTACTCATTGTAACCTCATCTTTTATACTCTATTAAACATATGGGTTTTTTATTGTGTTTTGGGGCATTTAAGTACATTTTTCACTATATTTTGGGGTTTGACAAGGAGTTGTGCTAAGAGGGCGCAACATAAAAATGTTCAACTGCCACCATTGTATTCTATAGGGTCTTGCTTCCAGAAAATAATAATGTTTGGGGGTTTTAAGTAATTTTCAGGCCTAACATGTGGAATATAAAATGGGTGCAAAAAATTGAAAAAAAAGGCATCGGTCATGAAGGGGTTAAAGTATCATTTAAAAATAAATAAATATATATAAGCGATGCACCAATACCATTTTTCCAAGTACAAGTACTGCTACTTGGCCAAGTACTCACAGATACGAGTACTGATTCATTTTTGTTTAGTGTCATGTGACAGTTTTTCTAAAACAATACAGACTAATGATTTCAGGACAGTGGTGGAGCGCCAGAGCCAGGTCCCAGCTGCAACCGCTGCAACCCTGGTAGTTCTCATGAATATGCCAAGTATCTGAACTGGTATCTGAACATCCCTACAGTGTATGTTAATGAGGGGGAGCTCAGTTTGTCCCTAGTCTCTGGGACAGCCAGAGTTTCCAGTCACTTGGAAATTGAGAGTGAAGCTTGCAAAGGCCCACTACACAGACACATCTAAAAGGTAAGAAGTATTTTTTTAAATAAATATGTGTATGCTGTGTGAATGGGAACACAGGACAAACTTATAGCGGGGGTTTTTCTCAAATCTAAGGGCAAAAGTGGAAATACATTTTATGAGTTCGTCAGCACAGCAGTTTAAGAAAGTCCAGCCACACTTTGCAGTTCTAGCTGATACACACACCGCCCCTCTAATTCCAAAGTACTGATTAGAGTGTATAGTTTGGAAACTACAGTACATCTCCAAACCGATGAATCTGTGAAACTCCATTTCTTATATTGTTGGAAAATCACCTACAGATGCTTCTATAGTATTTGCAGGAATCATGACACTGGCTACCTAGCAACCATGTCTTTCTGTACCAGACAGTTTTATTAAAAAGATTTGTTATTGTGGAGGCAACAGAGCCTTCCTGCAGATAAGGGATATATAAATGTTATTAGTCATGAGGATAAAACTGCATGGTTTTCATTTTTCAAAAGCAAAAACTAGAGCATATAAAAAATATCAATTTTCTCGAAGTCCTTGTAAACATCAATTGCCAGTGATTTGGTTCATGGTAACAGCTTACATAATATTTCTGGCAACAAATGCGCCAATTAGCCGGAGACCTGGGATACAAGAAAACACTGACATTGTATACAAGACACTTTAATTGTTTTGCCTAAACACTTCTATTGCTTTGCAGGGATATGTATATATATATATTTTTTTTATATAAATCTTTTGACATGAAATTATAAACAGGAAACAATTTAGTTTAACTAAATATACAGCTCTGAAAATAAGATTACTTTGGAAGGCACTGAAATGGAATTATAAAAAACAATGGATGTCAAAACTTTCGGAATGCTGTGCCGCTGGTTCACATTTTGTGGATGTCCCCTAAAGGATATGTGTGGGAAGCAAGAAGTCTGATTTAAAAAAAATAATAATTCTAGACCAGAGGCAGCTATACTTCGTCCCTCCAGCTCTGGTGAAACTGCAAGTCCCATGAGGCATTGCAAGACTCTGATAGCCAAAGGCATGACGTCTAAAGACAGATAAATAATGAGATTTGTAGTTTCACCACAGCTTGAGGCGCAATGTTTCTGGGTCCTAAAGTAGGCTTTACACACCTCTAATTTTAGCCGGTTCTTGAGGAACCGGGCAAAATTTGCTGCGTGGGTGCCACTGTCAGCACCCTTCCGACCAGCATCCCTCACTCAGCTGATCAAAGGAGCATGTCAGAAAACTCTTGGCTATACAGAGTTAGCAGCCAATCAGCGGCTAGCTCTGTTCGGGTAACTGCTTTTAGAATACAAGGGAAACAGCAGGAGATTCGTTGTTCAACACACGTAAGGGTTGATGGAGGAATCAGGGTTATTTTCTTCTTTCAGGTGGCAGCTTGAACCAAAGCTGGCACATACACCTATAGATTTTCTATGGTCAGATGGAAAAAGTGCAACAGATTCCTCCATCTACGCTAAACTGTGTGGATGGAAGAATCTCCCGCAGCTTCAGTATCTTGCTAGTCGGTCCCGCTGGCTCTCAAAATACCTGAACAGTCTGATTGAATGCAGGCATTGTTGAGGTAATTTGAGAGCCAGCGGGATCGACTAGCAAGATACTGAGGCTTGGCCCAGTGGGAGATTCCTCCATCCATACAGTTAAGTGTAGATGGAGGAATCTGTTGCACTTTTTCCATCTGACCAGAGAAAATCTGCAGATAATTGTAAGGTGTATGGGCAGCTTTAGAAAATATATGTGTGCATACCCAACTTAAGGCTCCGTTCATACCTAGTCGTTTTGTAGCTGAAAGGGCCGAGCACTACAAAGTTCACACAGAGGACTTCCATTGTTTTCAATGGCCCCGTTCACATCTGAGCATTCTGTCGCTTGTAGCCAAATGCCTATTGCTGGAATAAGTACATGAGCTACTTTTTGGAAGAATTCAGAAAGCCTGAACATGCTCAACACAGGCATTTTTTTTTCACGTTTTCCGCAAATGAAGCAGCTCTCCTCTTTGAAAATACAGCCAAAGCTGAATATGCCTGAAAAAACACATTAAAACATCTCTTGCTGTTGACAATTGCAAAATGTTGGATTTCCCATCACTTTCTATCTTGGTAACACTGGTTACCAAGACAAATAGCAAGAGTGAATCAACCCAGGGAGGACCCAGGCACCAAAGATTTTTTAACATTTTGGAAAAGGTCTTTTGCAGGGGATACTTGCAATTTGATATCAAATTCTGTCTAGATAAAACACTTTATGGCCAATTATTTGAGCAGGAGGTTGGTATATAGGGAAGGCTCTCTACGCAAAGTACTGTTGACTTGGTTGCAAGAAATATTTTTTAATCTTTGATGGTATTTTAGTCATAGAGTGACTTGGATTACAATTGTGTTAGTTATATACTCTTTAAAGGACTACTGCAAACAGAGTTTATGTTTATTTTTACTACAAAATGAAAGGTGAACCCTAGTAAGTTATCTATAGCATGTTCCCCTTGTACAAGGACCCATGTCTATGTAGACATCTACAAAACAAAGGGATTGTTTGGTGGTCTTATCATCTATCATCTGACTGTTATCTAATGTCTACAGCTAACTTTATAACAGATTAGGTCAGTGTAAAGGAGCTCAAAAGTCGCAGGATATACTATCCTGTTATAACATCAGCATTGTAATAGGATTATATACTAGAGTTGTTTTTGATAATGCAATCAATGCTTACTTTAAAAAAATCTATTTTATGTAGTGAGTGCTGCCTTCCATCTTCCCTTCGCTTTCAACAACTTCCTGGATTTCCAGTGTGCTTTGCATCTTTTTCCCTCCTGCTTGATGTAATGTAGTCTCAATTTCTCAAGACTACATAGCCCATGATGCATTGCTTCCAGCAAGCAATGATAATGTTACATAGTTCAGATGTTGAGCTGTAGTTCAGAAGGCAGACTTTGTGAGAGTTCTGAAGTGCAAATTCACTGGGCTGAGGGAAATTGTGTCGCTGTATTGAGGAAGTACATGATTAAGTAAGTTTACAAACTTCTAGATTAATATGGGTATTTGGAGTGGGAGATAACTTATGAAAACTGTATATAGACATACATATTTATTTTTCATTTTTGAAAATAGATAACCTTTAATTTTCTAGATGAATCTGTAAAATTGCCAACTTAAGACAAAATGTCAGGTTCTCTTGAAATCTCAATCAGTGTCAGAGCTTACACAGGGTTTATGACCTGTTCCTCTCCCTTGTGTGACAGTGTTGGGGTGTGATGACTGGGCTCTCAGACATGAGCACTGCATCCTAGAAGGAAGGGATGAATGTCACAGATTCTTTATGATAGGTGTTACTGTCATTCTTAAGCAGTGTATCATAGCTGCCATATGTTCCTTTTCTCCATCATGTGACACAAAGTTTGCTGCACAAAAATCTATTGCATGCTCCATGCACATTATAGCTTTCTTTGTACTGTCTTCCTAATAAAGGATTAAAAGTTATATAATGACATATTGCAATTATTGATTCAGGTTGCAGATAAGCTCTTCTCTTGCCAAATAAATCACATATTTCACTTACAAACCTGAGAAAATGTGTCAAATACTTGAATACAGAATATAAACTGTGCATAAATATATCTCCAGCTGCATTTTTTAATATCCTGAACCAACCATTTTTTTTTTTTTTGCATTTGTCAACCAGTGAGTAATGAGCTGTTATTTTCAAATAAATAGAAACAACCGAGTTTCTGGAACAGGAAGGGGGTCACTCAATGATCAGCAAACACAAGAAAATTGGATTAGGAAAAATGTATGCTGCATTCTAGCTATTGTTTTCTGCCTAATCTTCCTTCCTGTTCACACCACCCGTCATCATAGAAACATTAATGGAGCTGAAATCATCTGCCGAATATTCAATAACTGCATAGAGAGATCCAGTATTGTAAATGAGTTTGATAAATGCCATTTCAAGCATTTCTTGGCAGTGGTCTTTTACAGTATGGGTGACATTAATGACAACGCCAACACTGCGAACTGTTGTCTTGGATGACAATTAACATTTCCTATGACACATGGTCATTATGATAATGCCTGGCTTTATTATATTAACATAATTACACATTAAAAGTTGTTTACTTAGAGTTGTTAGGAAAACTGTTCCAAAATTCATATGCATAAAGAGCTTTAGTTTCTAAAGTTACAGTGTATTGACTTACAGTACAGTAACTGTATTTAAAATGATATTAAAGTCAAAAGGTTTTTAAGCTATTTCAAAAGCTGATTAAATCACTTACAATGGATGCTGCTCCTTGATGTTTAAAAATGTTAGTTTCCTGTAGAATCAGCTAGTCCCCAGAGCACTGACTGATTTCCTGTTTTAAGGTGGCTCCTTTCCCTTGTAGGGTCTTATGGAACCTTTCTAAAACTCCTTTGCCTTTCTAAAAGCTATTAGATGGATATCTGCAGGAGACTGTTCTGTCTTTTGTGATAATGCACTCAACAGAAAGTTCAGGGAAGCCAAGCTAAAAGAGTTGGAGCCAGCTGTTACAAAACATGATGACTGTATGGGGTTGATTTACTAACCTTATAAACACACCACGAACATGTATACACCTCTGTAGTGTGTTCCCTCCCAGCATGATCTATGGGTGAAATCTAAACACCTTTGTAGTGTGTACACACCCAGCAGGTGTGTTGTGCAAAGCCAAGCATGAATTGCAAGGTGATGTTGTGTAAATTAGCTCTATGTTGTGTTGCTTGCGTTGATGAATGCAGGAATGTAAATGCATGAGCTAACCATTTTTGTCTAAACTGTGAAGCAGCATTATATATGCATCATGTGCATGATTTTTCCATATATGGCATTAGTGGAAATATGCTTTTAGAGACTTTTTGGTTGATAAATACGTTTGCTGTGTAAAAATCACACGCACCTGGTGCGTGCGTGTGTTTAGGTTAGTAAATCACCCCAAATGTGTTTGGGCAAAAATTTAAAGCAATACTTTCCTTGGTAATGTATATTTGTTTGATCTGGATTCATTATTAAAAAGAGTTTGATACTACTTCAAACACTAATGTATGAGTTTTAAAACAAAGCACAAAATGTCAGATCACCCATTTACCAAAAAGTTCAGGTTCATCTGTTCGGCTATTCACTTCAGGCTTGTACAGCTGATTTAAGCCGTACATCGGCTTGCTTCAGCTGTACATCGGCTTGCTTCAGCTGGCTTCGGGTCGGCTGAACATGCTCAGCATGTTCGGCAGACCTGAAGTGCAGAAGGAGTTCGACTCAGCCGATCCGAACCTACGGCAGGCTACTCGCTGCTGTTCGGCCTATTCTCATAAGGGCTGAACAGCAGTGAGTGAATAGCCGAATGCCGCTGCTATTCACTCGGTACCTCCGTGGTACCAAGCAGAATAGAAAAACGGTTAAGAAAAGTTAAAAAGCAATAGAAAACGATTGGGCAGAGCTAGCAGTGACAGCTAGCTTCGCCCAACTGTTTTCTATTGGCCGATCAGCTTTCATTACAATGAGAGCTCGGTGGAGCCTGCGGTGATATTAAAGCCAGCTCCGCTAAGCTCTCATTGTAATGACCAGTGACATGCAGTAACTCTTGCTCGGGTTGAGGCATTCCCAGCCCCGCCCCAATCCACCCCCAAGCTAGTGTAAAGGACGGGTTGCCTCCCCTGACTTCACGTCCCTGGTAATGACAGTTCGGCATCCCCTGGTTACCAGGTGCTGAACTATCATTACACACTGAGAACTCGGTGGAGCCACCGTGATATCAGATAATAGGGGAAGCATTAGCTCCCTGTTATCTGCTGATTCCCCTGCTATGTTTTTTTTTTCTATTATTTTGACAGCTACCTCAGGCTGCCGTCAGAGTAAAGAAATAAAAAAAAACCAAATAGCATAGGAATGAATAGCTAGGCTGCTATTGGCCATTTCAAATTGGAATAGCCAATAGTAGGCTGGCTATTGCACCTGCCTACTGCTGCTGTCAACCAGCAGAGGTGGACCTGAAGTTCAAGTCACAGTTGGTCTTGCATAGCAAGCTTGCATAGCTTTGTGATAACCACTCAACAAAAAAAAGCATTTTATGGAGATATGTGATAATGGAAATTTGGGAACAGCTATTGCGGAGGCATTCAGAAGGTCAGAGGTTACATGACATCAATTTCTAGGTCTGTAACTTTCATGACATCCCACACAGTCTCTCATCTGCTGATTGACAGGCAGCAACTGACTGGCCCTGACAATCTGGCTAAAGTGTTAAAGTGTAGTTCCACTTTTGAAGTCAGGCTTGAGAAAACCTCACTATATGTTTGTTATGTTTTCTTATTCACACAGCATATCTAAAATATTTTATAAAAAATATATTTCTTACCTTTTGGCTGTTTCTTTGGTGAAGGCATTTGTGCAGATTCCAGGCTACTCTGAACAGTTTGAAAGTGAACCTATAGGGGCAGACTGAGCGGCTTGAACCCTTTGTTAGGGCAGATAGTGTTCAAATATAGTTTACAACTGATAGTAAAATCTGGCAGCACAGTACAGACAGGGTTAATCACAGTAAACATAACCTCCCACACCCCCTCCTTGTCATTACATAGGGTGGTACTAGGTAGGATTTTTATGCAATTATAAAGCACTTAAAAATGTAAGCAGAAAATTGTAAAAAAAAAACATTTTTAAGTTATGCAATATAAACGAGAACATAGAACAAACATAAAGTAAGTGATCAAAAGTATTACTATACTTTAAGCTGTCTATACACCAGTAGAATTTCATTTGAAAAAAAAATTGTTTTTGGAATGTTCATTTAATTTTCTAATAGTTAATGGGGTTAAATCAACTATTAAGTTAGACTGCAGTGACAAAAAAGATTGAAGATTTTTCTTGAATGAACAAAATTCAGTGAATGTGGTTTTGCTTCACGAAAACCCAATTAATTCCAAAATCGAATGTTGAAACAAAAAAAGAATTCAAATGACATTTGTCAAGTCTCTGATGACATTATTATTTGTTCTGTTGAGATTTTTCATATGAAAGTTCATACAAAAATCTGCTAGTGTCTGCCCAGCTTTAGCTTCTGACAAAGTAAGTAGAGCTAAATAAAGGTCAAATATAAAACCTTCAGAAATATGTCTGAAACGTTATAATAATTAAATGCTGAATGTTCAGATTCCTCATTTTGTCCCACCGTGTCAGGTTCTCTTTAATGTTTCGTGTACCCAGAGGTGCATCCAGTGCCTATTTTAAATTACTGGTGTCACTGGTATCACTGATCAGACACTTACTGCAGACCCTGCCTTTGTAGACCAAGCCTTTGGTCTACATTGATGTTGCAGCCCCTGTTTCATTTCAGCACAGAGCAAATTGAAGCAAAGTAAAAATGTCTTTCAGCACCTCTGTATATTGATCTATAAGTCTCTAAACATTTTTTCAGATATGTGATGCTGGGGAGCACTCAACACTGCAGGGATGCATACACAGTGCTCTCTTTTTACACTGATGTGCACGTAGACATAGGGTGTTGGACAATACCTTTTATGTTAAGGTTTCCATGTTCATTTTGGAGAGTTTTTGTTAAAATAAGATTTTAAAAAAGTAGAAAGCCACAGTAATCAAAACCATTTTTCTGTAATTCTATGTGTTATAGTTTTGTGGTCAATGTGTGATTTCACCACCAGGTATTCTGAAATAGGCAAAACATAATAGGAATATACAGTATATCTCAACAATGTACTTTTTATATTTGTTACATTTTTTTTCTCTTTCTGATTTCTAAACATTGCCATCTTCTGTCATAACGTTTTTGTTAATTGAAATTTTGTCAGATGAAATAACCACCGTAACTTTTTTTTTAATAAGTCTTATTGTTTTGTTATGTGTTAACTATGTGACCGTTTGTTTTTTTCCAGTTCCTCTTCCTTTGTACCGTTATTCTGTCACTGAGTATGTGCACAGCTTGCTCTTAGGGAAACAGTATTTTCTTAATAGCCGAGAAGAAAAGGGTCTTTGCAAATTATCAGGTTCTTACAGCAAAATTACAGGGGGTTATTTAATTTAAGGTAGATTTGTCTGTTAATATAACTGAAGAGAACACCACATTGCCATATTGCTGCTCTGAAATGCAATATTGTGTGGAATCCTGTTCATAGAATAAACTCAGTGACAACCTGAACTATATATACACATTTCTGGTCAAGATAGAGAGAGAGGGAAAGAGAGACTCAACATTGTAGTTTTCAGCAAATCTCCAGTTCTCAGTCTTTATTGGAACGGAGGGTGAAGTGATAGATGTTATCATACTGACTGTAGGTAAAATCTAATTAACACATGTTATGTCCGTATGGCTTGACTTCTGCAAACAGGTTAACACATTTTCAAATGAAATCCAGGGACCCCTCTAAGTCCCACCCACCACACAATGGTTTCAGGGTTTTTTTTAACCATATTTTAATTCAGAGAATGAGTATTATTGCAGCAACCAAGCTTGTGGGAAATTGATCAAACATATACTTAAATCTCTAATCCAACAGGAAAATCACAAACAGTTAAAGAAGATGCAAAGCCTAACTGGATGGCATTTAGTTTGCTAAAACACGGTGTATTATAAACAATTACTAATTTTTTTCATTCTGTTTTCCCTATTTAGCAGTCGGAGCCATTAGCCATAATGTAACAACATATTAATCCACCAGTTAGCTCTGAGCCAATAGACCTGCTTATATTTTGCACATTTGGTAGGTTACAATGGCATTCAGTAATGATTCTGGGCACATTTACCCTTTAATTCTTGAGAAACAATGCAGGAGGTTTAACACAGGAACAAATAAATTAATTAACATACCTATGCCACATTTGTTATTTTTTATGAATAAACTCCAAGAATCAGCTTGACGGACCCTGTGCCCATAATAATAGCTTCACAAAAACAGCAAATGCTTCTCATCAATACAATAATTGTACAGTATACCGCAATTGACAAGCATACATAACATTTTATGCCTACCAATTTTTACCACGAGTACAAGAGGCATCAAATAACGTGGCCAAAGTGACTTCAGTATGCTAATACAAAACAATGCATGCAATGACAAATGCAGATGTCACATTTTAACGTTCACAAGTTTTTAATTATATTTTAACAACACAAGTAAAAATACAAGGGAAAAGACATAGACAGGGACAAACAATACAGTTTATGGTGAAAGGTTAAGGAAAGAAGAGGAGAGGCCTCCAAAACTAGGACAAGGTATGCCTGCATTGCATTAAAAACATTGGATTAGAGGTTCACAGAAACTTTCAGATATCGCATCCAGGGGTCCCACACCTCAGGTGTCACATTTTATCCTTCAGACCTGCATCTCCTCTCCTTCAGTTTCAGTTACAGAACTACAGAGTTGAAAGAGATTTTCTCATCTTGTCCATGCAGGTTATAGTGAAAGGTTCTTTTGTTAGAAGAAATCTCCACCCACTTATATTCACATTCCTTGCTTTCCATACCGTTCTTTTCTTGCTTTGGTATTGGCAGGGTAGGATTGGGAACCTTTGGCCTGCAGGGCCAAACAAACGAACCCTCTCATGGTAGGAACAGATTACTGTGGGCTAAGGAAAGTGTACCATGCATAATGTGCCCTGGTACTGCAATGATTGGTGGGCATGATAAAAGGTGGGTGGACCTAGTGTATTGTGACATACCTTTTCACACATTCCAGCATCAGCTCACTGCAGCAGCTTTTGATCATATGATATTTCAGAACTGCAAAGTAAGTTGGTTCTAAATAATGCCCAGCATGTGTTATTGACTACAGGTCCCGTTTAGAGTCTGAATGGTAAAGTATCTCCACTCAGGGCCAGGTGTGCAACCTTTTTGATACTACTAGCCTGGGGGACAAATGCACTTCTACCCCCCAGCCCAGTCCTCTCTTGTCTGCTGGGTGATGGGGTAAGCTTCATGTAAAATGGTGTTTAACCTCTTGCCGTCCGCCCGTAGTAAAAAAACAGACGGACGGCACTGCTGCATCTGCGGGTTGCCGTCTCCAGACGGCAATTTTTCAGAAAAGACCCGATCAATGCACACACCCGACTGTCAATTCGTTCCGCAATGTGTCGAACACGAGCCCCCGGCAGGCAGCACACTGTTCGACGCTCACGGTTCCGATGACAGATTACCCTGTCAGTCCGCCTGATGATGGAGTCTCCCACCACCAGGATCTGCCTCTCCTGACCCTCCATCCTGCTCCCGTCCTCGCCGGAGCACTCACTCCCCCTGCGGATATAGGATGAGTCGTGCTCCAGCAGTGTCCCCCCTGAACTGATGTCCCCAACATCCTGCAACCTTACACATGGGTAACATCTTCTTCCTCCTTGTCAAGTGACAGCATTCATACCTGGAGTTTTGTTGTGCAGGCTTCACGTTCACATGCTCCTCCACAACAAAAAAATCATGTATTTACTGAGGGCTCTGATGGAGCAATAGAGCGGTGGGTGAACATGGCAAAAGCAAGTATCAGTGGGTGGTAGGTTCTTTTTACAAGAGAACCTGTCCCTCTGTCATTCTCTTGAAAAAGCCCCCCCCCCCCCACAAAGAGGACCCCCGCCATACT